>NW_026016957.1:22500-25000 GCF_020379485.1 Brassica napus | reverse complement strand
TTCGCCCTTTCTGATTGGGTTTGGGGTCGGTCACAAGCCCAACCCACGCCCTAGGCCTTCTGGGCACAGCCCACAGCCCTGACCAAGGACCCAACAGCCCATGGCCTCATGGCCGGACCTCCCAGCCCGCCACTGACCCAGACCCGGACCATCGGCCTAAAGCCCGGACAGTCCGTCTAGCTGAGATGAGCTGACACTCAGCTGCCTCAGCTGAGTGAGCTAGTTGTCCAGCTAGTGGAGCTGACTTAGTAGGGACTGAGCTGGAGTAAACTGCTCCTAGCTTCCTTGAGCTGGCCAAGCTACTCGTCCACTTTGTCCTAGCTACCGTCTTACTCGTCCTAGCTAACACCTAGCTCGTATAAGGTTAAGTCTAAGTTTCCTTATATCCTTAACCTTCTTTCTCGACCATGGAACGCTTGCCTTGATGTCTCAAGACCGGCTTGTACGTTTCCTCGAACCATGGCCGTCCCAACAATCCTATTCAGGATTGGGGGCGTGACAAGTCTCCCCCCTTGGGATGGATTCGTCCTCGAATCCGAATCGAATGCTTCCTCGGAAACAAACTGGTCCAACCACTCTGGGTACTCTGCTTTCATTCTAGCTTCGGTCTCCCAAGTGATTATATCCTGACCATTACAGTCCCAGACGACCTTGACCATCTGGACCGTCTTCTTCCTTGTTGCTTTTTCCATCCTATCTATGATTCGAACTGGCCTCGTTTCCAAGGTTAAGTTCTGACCAAGATCGTCTGGAATGGCAGGAAGAGCGATGTCCTGGTCCGTCAAACATTTCCGAAGTTGGGAGACGTGGAACACATTATGAAATGCGTCCATCTTGGCCGGCAAGTCTAACTTGTAGGCCACCATCCCAACTCTTTCAATAACCTTGAACGGCCCCAAGTATCTCGGGTCTAACTTCCGTCTCCCGGAAATTCGGACTCGTCCTTTGAAGGTAATCATTTTGAGATACACCAAATCACCTACTTGAAACTCGAGATCTTTCCTTCTTCGATCTGCATAGTTCTTTTGGCGTTCTTGTGCCTGTCTCATCTTGTCCCTCAAGAACTTGATCTTTTCGGTTGTCTCTTCGACAATCTCCGGACCAATCATGCTGCGTTCCCCAACTTGGGTCCAGCATAGGGGTGTCCTGCATGGACGCCCATACAGAGCTTCGTACGGCGACATGCCAATACTACTATGGAAACTATTGTTGTAAGCAAATTCTACCAGAGGTAGATGTTTCTCCCAGGAATCACCCCAGTCGAGAACACATGCTCTCAACATATCTTCCAATGTCTGAATCGTACGTTCAGACTGTCCATCCGTCTGTGGGTGATAGGCTGTACTCATGTTCACCCTCGTTCCTAAGGCCTTTTGGAAAGCCTTCCAGAAGTAAGATGTGAACCTTGAATCCCTATCCGAGACTATGCTTGCCGGCACACCATGTAGACGGACGATCTCATCAATATACTTACGTACAATCTGATCTACCCCGTCCGACTTCTTGATGGCCAGGAAGTGTGCTGATTTGGTTAGGCGATCAACCACAACCCAAACCGCATCCTTCTTATTCCTCGTGGTAGGGAACCCGGTCACAAAGTCCATTGTGATGTGATCCCATTTCCATTCCGGAATAGGCAAGCTTTGTAATAACCCACTAGGCACCTGATGTTCTGCTTTGATGAGTTGGCAAGTGGAACACTTGGCCACCCATTCCGCTACATCTGCCTTCATACGGATCCAATGATAGAATTTCTTAAGGTTCTGGTACATCTTGGTCGCCCCAGGATGAACCGAGAATCTGGACTTATGAGCTTCCCTCATAATCTCTTCCTTTAGACTCCTATCATTAGGAACGCTGATCCGACCGTTTACTAGGATGGTACCATCCCTTGCGATCTGGTACTCCGTCCTATCGTTCTGAGCAACCTTATTCAGGTTCTCGTCCTGACCTTGAGCTAACCGGATTCGGGTAAGCAGGTCGGCTTGGTTAACCGCCTCCAACCCCAAAGCTTCGGTTGTCGTAGTCAGCACATTCAGCCGCAGAGCACGGACCATACCGTCCAGGTCGTCCGCCTCCCGTTCGGCCGATACATCAGCCCTCTTCCGGCTCAAAGCGTCTGCTACCAGATTAGCCTTTCCCGGATAGTAGGTGATGTCCAAATCGTAGTCAGCTACGAATTCCATCCACCTCCTCTGCCTTAAGTTTAACTCAGGCTGGGTGAATATATACTTAAGACTCTTATGGTCCGTAAGTATCTGAACTTTGGCGCCATACAAGTATGATCGCCAAATCTTTAAGGCGAATACTACTGCAGCCATTTCGAGATCATGGGTGGGGTAGTTTCCCTCATGTTTCCTCAATTGCCTGGACGCATAAGCAATGACTTTCCCATGCTGGGTCAATACGCAACCTAGTCCAGTGATGGACGCGTCCGTATAGACCACATATGGTTGGTCGGCCTCCGGAAGTACTAGGACGGGTGCGCTAGTCAGCATGT
>NW_026016957.1:0-7500 GCF_020379485.1 Brassica napus | reverse complement strand
TAGTGTCCCGGTTAAGCATGTGTGCTAAGCAATGTCAATCACATTGTCCTCAGGGATCACTATTAGGTCTTTACAAAACGTGTTTGCATCTGTCCATAGTCTAGATGTGATCGTCGAACATCAAACTCTTTACTTTGTTTGGACAGTTATCATTCGACCATGTTTCAATCTGGTCGATCCATGTCTAGTTCATAGACCACGTCCATACTTGTCAACTTATTAATCTTATGAGTGTTCAATGATTATTGCTTTGAGGTTTACAATCTCTTATCATGGCTCTGCGGCCGAACACTCTCATGTATGGACATCGATCTTTCTTGCCTTAGGTAATGACTTATGATGGCGTCTCATGACCTTAGTTGCTGTGGATCATATCACATGCTTAATATACATTATTAGGTCATGGATCTTGACTTCACGGGCTTATAACACTTTTGGTATCCGACCAGAGGGTAGATCAAATATCTCCTCTTAACCTTTTGACAAAGGTTATACAGCAGCAGTAAACTATTCTGCTATGCCGGATCCTTAAGGGATCTGATGTCGGATTACAACCTGATGGTTGATCTTTAGTTTCTTTTAGCCTGTGACCAAGAAGGTTCAGACGCTTCTTAGGTCTAAAAGCTGGACGTGTCTAGAAGAACTGGACGCTCTTTGAGCTGATAGGCCGGACGTCTTTAGCCTGAGGGCTGGACGCTTTTGGCCAGAGAGCCGGATGCTCTCAGCTGGTGTGCTGGACGTTTTAGCCAGACACTCACATAGATTTCATTCTATGTCTACTAACCTCCTTTAGGTTTAGTATAAGCACAAGGAATTTCTTATAAAACCTCTTATGTATATGGACTGTTTATTGGATTGTCTTTTATACAACTCCAAAATCAATGATCATGTGTGATCAATTCCTTTTACTATATGCAGCTGCTGTTTAGTCCATGAATCAGCTTAGGAACAAAGCTGTTCTCTTATCTTATATTATCTTATCCAGTGATCCATATGCTGCTTACTACATCAGTATTGTATCTATTTCTTTCTTATGACCAGACTTGGTTTAATATCGAAAATCTGTAGCAGCAATCACCACATAGGAGTTCATCTCCTTATAATCTGTTCCTTTGATCTCTGTGAATACCTTGTGTTACAGGCTATGATCTAATGCTGTTAATTGGAAGACATGGACACTCTAGGTCACGTGATCATATGTCTTCTCTCACGGTTTCTTTATCTCACAAGATCCATCTATTTCACTGGTTTATCGGATGGCGTTTCTGTATATGTACATGGCCAATACGCTCATCTCTCTTTAGATACTTTGAACCTTCACGTTTATCTTTCTATTCTTTATAATCTTTATGATTCTATGATTGTATGATGAGTACTCATTCGTGGGTTCATGATCCTCGCTTATCTCTTTATGTTCAAGTGCTTTATTCTCTTATGCATCTTTATATAGATGTTCATGTGTGTGTGTGTCGACACTTTCATGTGAGGTTCCATTATGTTCCAGACATGATCTGATCACTTTGAGATTTCATTATCCAGGACCCTTGTTACCTAGTAGCTTGGCGTCCAAAGACTACTTGGTTTGGTACCTTAGATGTGTAGCTGGCCAGCCTTATCTCTATGTCTGGTACGGTTTCTCTTATCATGAACTCGGATCTGTCTATGCACCTTTCTCTTTTCTTTCTATCCGAGGTTCTTTTATCTTTATGGAACACTTGGTCTATCTTGTATAGACTCTGTAGCAACTTGATTATGTCTCTTCTAGGACGTTTCATTTGGTGCTAAGCTGGTTATGACTTAATCATTCTTTTCGGGTCGGTGTCTGGCATGTCGATTAGCTTCTCAATTAGCTATCTTTATATTATCTTTCTTTGGACGTCTTATATCATATTCTCTGGTCCGAGGATCTTGCCAAGACAATGATGGTTAAAACCATTCTTATCATTCCTTTACTCTTTCTTTATCCAGCTTATAATCTTTCTCCTTTAATGTTTGGATAGTCGGATGTTTTTTGGTCATGCAATCCGTACCTGGCCTTTATTCAATCACCCATGTTTTGGCTCAAGGTCTTTGAATTCGTGGGAGAAAGTAATACTCCTATCCAACATATATTCCCAATCCTCTTATGAGGTTCCATCTTAGACGGCACACATATGTATGTGGTGGTTTATTTCAAAATCTCTTAAGATGGTATGTCTGGTTTTAATGACCCGTATTCATTCTTTAGATGGGAATATCTATGCTCACTTATATGGCCTGATGCATATGATCTTATTATAATTCTGTACATGTAAATTCATTATGTCCCCAAGCTTATAGACTTTATAGTCTCATCCTTATAGGTAATGGCTTTCATGGCCGATCATTTATATGTGATGGCTTTCTGGCCGGTTATGGCCTTTGCGGCCAGGCCGTTGTCTCTCATGGTCTCTTCGGCCTCTTTGGTCGAGTCATGGACTGTGTGCGGCCAAGGCTGCACTATGCAGACAAGTCACGGCCAAGTCAGGGCCAAGTTGTTTATAGGTGATAGCCTCTTTGGTTTGGCCGTTTGTATCATGGCCTTTCTTTGGCCGGGTAATGGCCAAGCCATATAACATGGTCTTTAGACCATAGTACACGAACTTGTAGTATTGATCATGGGTTTATCCTCTCTCCCCCTCATGACCATACTATAAGGTCGTGGTGCTTTGGGATTATTAAGCCTAATGAGTTTCCCTATGTGTACATGTTTCACAACGTGAGATCTTTACGGGATAACTCTGTGCCTTTACAATTTCTTTGCATCAAGTTTAAACTTTAGGATGGCTAATCCTATCTTGCCATATAGTGTAATTTCGTGGGCTATGTCATGATAGTCACCACCTCTCTTGCCTCTTATCATACTGATCTTTGTAGCATAGTTTTAAATCAGTAGGAATCATTTGGTATAGTTTTCGATCACTTTCTTTCAAGGTCTTTAGGCGATTTTTCTTTCAAAATCTGAAGAAACTTGTTTCCTTCTAGTTTGTCCATTGTTTCTTATTTTTGGAAACCATTCATTATAACTTCAATGGACCACGTTTTCTTTGGGTGTATATAATGCCTTATAGGCAAATGCCTTTAGCCATAGTTTCTTTACTATGCTTACTATACCCATTCAAGATTTCTTTCTTGGTTTTATGCCCTTTAGGCAATACTTTAAAACATCCATATGTTCAAGTAAGATCAGGCAAGATTCAATAAACTTAAAACCAATTCCATTATATATAAAATCGTGAATGATCCTTAGGTTAAAACATAATTGCAATCATAAAGCAATAAGACTAGTCGTATCGAAAAATTTGGTCTATGCAAGAAGTAGTCATGCGATTAGATCAGTATAAGTGGCGAAGCCTTTTGTTCTATACTGTTGTAGTATGACATTCAACACATGGAATGTGGAATAGGACTTCTCTAGTAACTCTTTCTTGGTTACTATTTCACCACAAAGTCTCAGCACCGAGACTGTCTTAAACAAGACTGAATTGTACTCATCCATGACTTTGTAATCCAAGAATCTTAGATTCTTCTAGTCATTTCTAGCCTTTGGAAGCAACACCGTTTTATGGTGGTAATTTCTATGCTGTAAAGCATCTCCAAAAGTCTAGTGGATTTTCCATAGTGGTGTACTGATCTTTTAGACCTTCAATGAGATGATGGAATATTGTACCAATTCATTCTTATTGTTGTCCTTGGTGATTGTATCACCAAGTCCCTTTTCGATATCTAAGTCACATTGTCATTTAATATTTAGGTTCACAATGTTGTCATGTAGCCGCATGATATTTAACAAGCTCGGCCACAAACAAGTCCTTACGCATCTATGAAAACAATCGATCATGGTGTGAGTCAGGTCACACGGCCATGTCTTGTGATGCTTAGACCTCACGACCATCTTAGTGTGATACAGCAATCTTAGAGATTGGTTCATGTTATAATCTGGTTTATATATCCATCCGGATATAAGGCCATACGGCTTTGCAATGTAATGCCTTAGACTTTCACGATTATTATGTGATACAACGATCTTAGGATCGGATCATGATGCAGTCCGGGTCATGTGACTATCCGGATGCTAGGCTATACAGCCACTTAGATATGTATTAAGCCACACGGCTTTGTAATGTGATGCTTTAGATCACACGACCATATTAGTGATACAGCGATCTTAAAGATCGGTTCATGAGATATGCAAACAAGGTCGCATGATCATTCAGATATGATGTCTCTCTAGACCATACGGTCATATATTGTGATGCCTTAAGCTTCACGGTATTTATGTGATACATCAATCTTATGGATTGGATCATTATGCAATCCGGTTTCTATAACCATCCGGATGGTAGGCCATACGGCCATATACAATAGGGGATTATAAGTGTTTTCAATCCTATTGCATAGTTGTATATCTATTAGGTAATCTAGCAACCTAACTCTCATTTGATAACAAAACCTTTTCAATCTTTTAAAGTTTTAAGGTTTCAAGGCCTTAGGATCTTTAAATTCGAATTTAGAGTTTTCTAATAACATCTCGAGGTGATCAATCAAAACACTCAAGTTTCAAATTAAAACCGATTTTACTAATTTAGGGTTTTAGGGGATTTCGAATACTTTGATCTTTGATCAAGGGGATTTGATTTGAGATTCAAAAAACCTTTTAAGGCTCTGATTTTAATTGATCAATGGATCAATCTCTTTCTTAGGTTTAGATCGAACTTATAGAGCTTCGATTTACTCATAGGGTATTGATCTATTATCCTATGGCTTTCAGTTTTAGATATTATCTTTTAGGGTTTCAATCTTTACAAGACAACCAGGTTCAATTCATGTTCTCAGAATTAGGATTACCTTTGTCTTGCAGATTGTAGAAACCGGACCTCCAAGATGGGCTGATAAACCTCGGACGCGAGCTGGACGGACGCTGCCTCCTATCGGGTCGCGAGTTGCTTCCTTTGCGAGCTGGTTGATTGGGAACTCGAGCTGCCTGTGATGTGAACGTGAGCTGGCTCTGTTCTGAACAGGAAGCTGAAGTCGTCTAGGATCAGGAACGCCTTATGGCTGGAGCTGATCGAATGCTGACGAGCTGGAACGCGAGCTAGGGCGAATTAGGGTTCGTCGGGATTAGATCTTTGCACCAACTCCTCTCAGCTCATGAAACAAAACAAGGGGTATTAGATTACATGAACATCATAATCTAAACAATGTATTATCAAATAACTGAGTTATGATAAAATTATCTTTCACAAGATTTGAATTTGGATAGAAAATCTTGTTGGCTCGGATTAGGGTTCCAAGAACTTAAGTCGGCGCCGTGTATTGTTTCTGCGAGTGTGGGCGCGTCTAAGATCGGATCGACGAACGGTTTAAAGTGATGGATTCGTCTCGTCAAGAGCTTCAATTTGATATGTGGCTCGTCGTCTGGTTCGTCGGAGTTGGAGAGAACGATCGATTTGAAGTTCCGCCTGATTTAGGGTTTATGTATGACGTATTTTGGTTTATGGTTTTGTCTCAGGGTATGGAGACTATCGTGCTGATAACGTGTTGTAAAAGAAGGGTTTGAGACTGAATATTTCGTGTGTCTTATTAATCATCAAAAGGGGTTCCTTATATAAGGATTACAAGATAGAGATAAATGGAAAGTATACATATCCTAATCCTACTAGATTTAGGATAACTACTAAATACATAAAAGGAAAGATTACATCTACTAGGAAAAGGAAAGGGTTTCCTTTTCTCTCTAAGCTTGTGGCCGCCTCTCTCTCTCTTGAAGTAGGCTCTCTCTCTCTCCTCTTGGACACGGCCGCGGTTGGGCCTGATCATGGCCGTTGGGCCTTCTTCTCTTCTTGTTTGGTTAATGGCAATCCACACATGTTTTATAACAAATATACGCTATTGGAGCTGGAATTACCGCGGCTGCTGGCACCAGACTTGCCCTCCAATGGATCCTCGTTAAGGGATTTAGATTGTACTCATTCCAATTACCAGACTCAAAGAGCCCGGTATTGTTATTTTGTCACTACCTCCCGTGTCAGGATTGGGTAATTTGCGCGCCTGCTGCCTTCCTTGGATGTGGTAGCCGTTTCTCAGGCTCCCTCTCCGGAATCGAACCCTAATCTCCGTCACCCGTTACCACCATGGTAGGCCACTATCCGACCATCGAAAGTTGATAGGGAGAAATTTGAATGAGGCGTCGCCAGCACTAAGGCCATGCGATCGTCGAGTTATGAATCATCAGAGCAACGGGCAGAGCCCGCGTCGACCTTTTATCTAATAAATGCATCCCTTCCAGAAGTCGGGGTTTGTTGCAATTAGCTCTAGAATTACTACGGTTATCCGAGTAGAAGTAGTTACCATCAAACAAACTATAATGATTTAATGAGCCATTCGCAGTTTCACAGTCTGAATTCGTTCATACTTACACATGCATGGCTTACTCTTGAGACAGCATATGACTACTGGCAGGACCAACCAACCAGTAGCATTCATAAATCAGGACAGACCACGTCATATCCCGCAAACACATGGAAAGTGGGAACAGACGCAGACTGTGACCGTCATCTTTTGTCCGGAGACAAAACGTGCTTAGCGGGACAGAATTCTTCGGGTCACCGCCATAATATTTCCGCAACCGAGATCTCAGCAACAGCTTATTCACCTTTGCGAACATGCATAAACTATGCAAAGACGCAAGGATCACAAGTGCCGGCTTATGTGTTCACGACTTCCCCACCGAAGGAGATGCCGCAAACAACATTTTAAGCAAAGCTTAACAATTCCTTCAGATAGGTACGCAACACAGGCCCCGGATCAGTTTCAACAAGCATAAAACTATGCTAGTGAAGAAACTGAGGAGGATAGTTGGTCTGTAGTTGGGTGCGCGAGCACAGAGCCTACAAAACACTAGCTATCCAATCACCACTCATATGCCGAATGTTCATTGCCCCCGCTAACATCAATCTTTCCAACCACTCTGAGATGTAATCAAAAAGCAACTGGAAGACGGATGAAACCAGGCCAAGACCATGCAAGCGCGAAAATTTGAAGTTAGGGGCAAAACGGTCCACCGGAAAATTCGCCGGGAAAAGTTCCCGGAAAATTCACCGGGACAATCCGGCCATCGACCTCAACCCAGCCCTCGATAGTGTTGGACCGAACAGTCCAACACTACGTACCCGAACCGTCGGGTACTGGGGGGTAGGAGGCTCAAGAGAGTGCCTACCCTTATATCACAAAACGCTTTTTTGCAGTCTGTCACCAGTAGACATTGGTTGTGTTCCGGGAGAGTATTTTTAATGTAAAAAAAAAAATACTTCGAATTTGATCTGATTTTTTGCATGCTTCATAAGGATGGTTAAAGCTATTTTCTGGTAAATTTCATAAATTTCTTTTGCTTCTAACCATGTCTTTTGCATGCTACAAAGGTCGGAGTTTAGTGGTCTACCTAAACGGATGTCTACAGCAACTTTTGATCAACACTTGACA
>NW_026016956.1:0-26129 GCF_020379485.1 Brassica napus | reverse complement strand
GTTTATAAAGTGATTCATCCTGGTTTGTTTGAGAAAGACGAAGAAGCTGTGCTATTCCCAAAACTGGGGAAACTGGAATCACCTGATTGAAAGTGGGATAACTTCTTCAGGCCAACTCCTATGAGATTATTCAACTTCCTGGTGATTCTCACCACTTTATGTATCAAATCAAGCTTCTAACAAAGTGATCATCCTGGTTGATGGGAACGACGAAGAACTGTGCTATTCCCAAACTGGGGAAACTGGAATCACCTGATTGAAAGTGGGATAACGTCTTCATGCCAACTCTATGAGATTTATTCAACTTCCTGGTGATCTCCACCACTTATGTATCCAAATCAAGCTTCTTACAAAGTTGATTCATCCTGGTTTGATTGGAACGACGAAGAAGCTGTGATATCCCAAACTGGGAAACTGGAATCACCTGATTTGAAAGTGGGATAACTTCTTCATGCCAACTCTTAGGAGATTTATTCAAATTCCTGGTGGATGATTCTCCACCACTTTATGATCCAATCAAGCTTTTACAAAGTGATTCATCCTGGTTTGATTGGAACGACGAAGAAGTTGTGCTATTCCCAACTGGGAAACTGGAATCACTGATTGAAAGTGGGAGATAACTTCTTCATGCAACTCCTATGAGATTTATTCAACTTCCTGGTGATTCAACCACTTTATGTTTCCAATCAAGCTTCTTACAAAGTGATTCATCCTCCTGGTTGATTTGAACGACGAAGAAGCTGTGCTATCCCAAACTGGGGGAACCTGGAATCACCTGATTGAAAGTGGATAACTTCTTCATGCCAACTCCTATGAGATTTATTCAACTTCCTGGTGATTCTCCACAACATTATGTATCCAAATCAAGCTTCTCACAAAAGTGATTCATCCTGGTTTGATTGGAACGACGAAGAAGAAGCTGTGCTATTCCCAAACTGGGAAACTGGAATCACTGATTTTGAAAGTGGGATAACTTCTTCTTGCCAACTCCTATGAGATTTATTCAACTTCCTGGTGATTCTCCAACATTATGTATCCAAATCAAGCTTCTTACAAAGTGATTCATCCTGGTTTGATTGGAACGACGAAGAAGCTGTGCTATTCCCAAACTGGGAAACTGGAATCACCTGATTTGAAAGTGGGATAACTTCTTCATGCCAACTCCTATGAGATTTATTCAAATTGGTGATTCTCCACCATTTTATGTATCCAAATCAAGCTTTTTACAAAAGTGATTCATCCTGTTTATTGTGGAACGACGAAGAAACTGTGCTATTCCAAACTGGGAAACTAGAATCACCTGATTGAAAGTGGGATAACTTCTTCATGCAACTCCTATGAGATTTATTCAACTTCCTGGTGATTCTTACACCACTATGTATCCAAATAAAGCTTCTCACAAAGTGATTGATTCACCTCGTTTGATTGGAACGACGAAGAAGCTGTGCTATTCCCAAACTGGGAAAACTGGAATCACCTGATTTGAACGTGGGATAACTTCTTCTTGCCAACTCCTACGAGATTTATTCAACTTCCTGGTGATTCTCCACAACATTATGTATCCAAATCAAGCTTCTTAAAGTGATTCATCCTGGGTTTATTGGAACGATGAGAAGCTGTGCTATTACCAAACTGGGGAAACTGGAATCACCTGATTTGAAAGTGGGATAACTTCTTCATTGCCAACTCTTATGAGATTTATTCAACTTCCTGGTGATTCTCCACCACTTTATGTATCCAAATAAAGCTTTTCACAAAGAATTCGTCCTGGTTTGATTGGAACGGCGAAGAAGCTGTGCTATTCCCAAACTGGAAACTGGAATCACCTGATTTGAAAGTGGGATAACTTCTTCATGCCAACTCCTATGAGATTTATTCAACTTCCTGGTTATTCTCCACCACTTTATGTATCCAAATAAAACTTTTAACAAATCATTCATCCTGGTTTGATTGGAAACGGACAGAAGAAGCTGTGCATTCCAAACGGGGAAACTGGAATCACCTGATTTGAAAGTGGGATAACTTCTTCATGCAAACTCCTATGAGATTTATTCAACTTCCTGGTGATTCTCCACCACTTTATGTATCCAAATAAAGCTTTTCACAAAGAGATTCATCTGTTTGATTGGACGAGAAGAAGCTGTGCTATTCCCAAACTGGGAAACTTGAATCACCTGATTGAAAGTGGGATAACTTCTTCATGCCAACTCCTATGAGATTTATTCAACTTCCTGGTGATTCTCCACCACTTTATGTATCCAAATCAAGCTTTTACAAAGTATTCATCCTGGTTTGATTGGAACGACGAAGAAGCTGTGCTTTCCCAAACGTGGGAAACTGGAATCACCTGATTTGAAAGTGGGATAACTTCTTCATGCCAACTCCTATGAGATTTATTCAACTTCCTGGTGATTCTCCACCACTTTATGTATCCAAATCAAGCTTCTTACAAAGTGATTCATCTAGTTTGTGGAACGACGAAGAAGGCTGTGCTATTCCCAAACAGGGAAACTGGGAATCACCTGATTGAAAGTGGGATAACTTCTTCATGCCAACTCCTATGAATTTATCAACTTCCTGGTGATTCTCCACCACTTTATTGTATCCAAATCAAGCTTTTCACAAAGTGATTCATCCTGGTTTGATTGGAACGACGAAGAAGTTGTGCTATTCCCAAACTGGAAACTGGAATCACCTGATTTGAAAGAGGATAACTTCTTCATGCAACTCCTATGAGATTTATTCAACTTCCTGGTGATTCTCCACAACATTATGTATCCAAATCAAGCTTCTCACAAAGTGATTCATCCTGTTTGTTTGGAAGACGAAGAAGAGCTGTGCTATTCCCAAACTGGGAAACGGATCACCTAATTGAAAGTGGGATATGTGAGATGAGATCACTGAGATGGATCATGAGATGAAGTGTTGAGTATGTTGTGAGGAAGGGATGAAGTGAGTGAAGCATTAGGAAGAAAGGATTGAGGAGGCTTAGTCCGTACAATCCGTACAGGCCGTACATGAGGAGTGGCCGTACAAGTCTTGGGTAATACTCTTCACTATTCAGGATGGTTACTTGTGAAAAGGGTGATGGTAACTATGGAGAGTTACCAGCACTTGATCAGACCGTTGAGAGAAGGATAAGGCCGCGGCTTGACAGGCTGTATGCTGGAAAGGGAAAGCAACCTTATCCATTCATCCCACACATGTGGAGTCTCCCATTGGCTTAGTTTGAAACCGGCGCCTAGCTCTTCCTTGACTTCACATGCTTTGCTTACTTACCTTTAGGAAAACCCTTGTATCTTCTCCTATATATTGTAAACTCTTCATTAATGATAATCAGACAGTTCTTGACACTAAAACAACTCTTAGACTCAAAGGCTCTCAATCATGATCATACACTAAACTCTTAGCTAAACTCGTCCTAAATAACCTCTAGACTCTTTCTAATCTCTTTCTTTCCTTATATCAAACTCAGATTCTCTAAAACTTATATGGTATCAGAGCCAGGTTCATCATAATCTGGGTTTGAGTACTAGAACACTCAAGAACACATCAGCCGCTTAGCTTTCATCCGAGTGATTCTGAAATGGAAAGCAACAAGGCAGTGGTTCCGGTTACTCTCAAGGGGGGTAACTACCTTTTGTGGTCTCGTTTGGTGAAGACAGCAGTGGGGAGTAAGGGTTTATGGGGACACATCACACAGAGTGAAGCCCCAAAGCTCATTACTTATGAAGGCGACAAGGAGATTGTCGAGTGCGATGAAGAGAAGTGGGAGCAAGATGATCAGCTGGTGATGTCCATACTCCAACGGTCTCTTGAAGTGTCTATCCTGGAGGCATACAGCTACTGTGAGACAGCAAAGGATCTTTGGGACACGCTAAAGAAGGTTTATGGTAACATCTCAAACTTGAGCCGTGTGTTTGAAGTGAAACGTGCTATCAACAGCTTGACACAGGAGGACATGGAGTTTACTAAGCACCTTGGGAGGTTCAGAGCCTTGTGGTCTGAACTGGAGATGCTGAGGCCAGGCACAACCAACCTAGATGAGCTGGCTGAGAGACGCGAGCAGGACAAGGTGTTTGGGTTGCTACTCACGTTGAATCCAAGCTACAACAGCCTCATCAAACACATCCTGAGGTCCGGGAAGTTACCTGACCTTGAGGACGTGTGTGCACAAGTTCAGAAGGAGGAAGGTTCTATTGGTCTCTTTGGAGGGAAAGGAGAGATCACACTTGCAAACCAAGCTGAGGTTCCGCAAGCAAACCGTGCAAGCTCTAACCAGTATGATGCAAAGAAGTTCACGGGAAATTGTGATCATTGCAAGAGACAAGGTCACAAGAAGAACCAGTGCTGGATCTTGCATCCTCATCTGAAGCCGGCCAAGTTCTCAAGAGAAAAAGATGGGAGAGCCAATGTCTCGTATGCTGGAAGTGAGCCGGGAAGTTCAAGTGTTGCTGGGAGCTCAGGCCAAGCTGGAGAGGGCGGGACACGTGAGCCTGGAGATAGCAAGGCCCTGGTGACTTACACACCTCAGCCAAGCCTTCAGAACAACCGTGAGAACGAGTACCTAAGGAGATCAGACATTGACTCCCTCATCAAAATGCTAAAGGAGAATGGTAACACACTTGGTACTCTTGGTTACTCCTTTGGTGCATCATATGAATCGTGTAGTATTGCTAGAGAACCTGATCATTCAAGCATTGCTTATAAACCTACTAGCATACTAGGACAGTCTCATATTGCACACAATCTGTTTAAACCATTGGTAGTTGATTCAGGAGCTTCTCATCATATGATTAGTGATACTAGTTTGATTAGAGACATTGAACCTACAAATGGACATGTCATGATTGCAAATGGAGATAAAATCCCAATTAGAGGAATTGGCAAGCTAAAATTGTTTGATAAAGACTCTAAAGCATTTTATATGCCTGACTTCACATCAAATCTATTATCTGTAAAGAAGTGTACTACAGATCTTAATTGCAATGTTATATTTAGTCCTAATGATGTGAAGTTTCAGGATATTGAGAGCAGCCAATTGATTGGAAAAGGAGTTACCAAGGGAGATTTATATTTACTTGAAGAACTAGCTCCTGTTTCTGATTACTTATGCTCATTTACTTCTGCTTCTATGATGAATAAAAATGCATTGTGGCATGCTAGACTAGGTCATCCCCATGTTAGGGCTTTAAACTTAATGTTACCAGGTGTGGTATTTGAAAATAAGGATTGTGAAGCTTGCATTTTAGGCAAGCATTGTAAAACTGTGTTTCCCATTTCATCTACTGTTTATGACAAATGCTTTGATCTAATTCACTCTGATGTTTGGACTGCTCCTTGCTTGTCTAGGGATAGTTTTAAATACTTTGTCACATTCATAGATGAAAAATCGAAATACACCTGGATAACACTTATTCAAACCAAAGATAGGGTGCTTGAAGCTTTTAAAATTTTCATAACTATGTGACTAACCATTACAATGCCAAGATTAAAATTTTGAGATCAGATAATGGTGGGGAATACACTGGTCAAGCCTTCAAGCAACATCTAGCACAACATGGGATACTACACCAAACGAGTTGTCCTTATACTCCTCAGCAAAATGGAGTGGCTGAGAGAAAGAATAGGCATCTCATGGAGGTGGCAAGGTCAATGATGTTTCAAGCAAATGTTCCTAAGAGGTTTTGGAGTGATGCTGTGGCTACATCTTGTTATCTAATCAACCGGATCCCAACTAAGATTCTACATGATCAGTCTCCTTTTGAAGCCTTGAACAAGTACAAGCCATCATTGGAGCATATGCGAATCTTTGGATGTCTATGCTTTGTCCTTAGGCCAAAAGAGTTGAGAAACAAGCTTGAAGCAACCAGCACAAGAGCTATGTTTGTTGGCTACTCTACTACTCAAAAGGGTTACAAGTGCTATGATCCTACTACTCGAAGAGTTCTAGTCTCTAGAGATGTAAAGTTCATTGAAGCTAAGGGGTTCTATGAGGAAAAGAATCAAGATGAGCTGCTAGAGTTGACAAGAGAGTCAGATAGAGCGGCCAGCCTTAGAAGTATTCTAGAGGGGCTTGGGATACATACTACCCAGGATCCGAAGGAGAGACGCAGTACAACAACCACACAACCTACCGAGGCATCAAATGTAGATCATGGGGGGGAAAACACACCTGAACCAGCTGAAGTACATGTTGAAAGCCATGATCAAGAAGGCTCAGGTGATCATGATCAAAGTATGATGCAGGAAGATAGGGAGGTACCAAGCCAAGATCAAGAGGAGGAAACTAATGCAACTACAACTGAACCTGAACCAGAGCCGGCGGTGCAGCCATTGAGAAGAAGCACCAGAGTGAGAAAGGATAGTTCCAACTGGGTAAACACGAGAGTGTACTACAATGCCCAGGCTGTGGAACATCCCTCTCAAGCTGTGTGTTCCTTTGCTCATTATCCAGAAGAACATTGTGCCTTTATGGTAAGCTTAGATGAGAGCCATGTACCAAAGTCATATGAGGAAGCCATGAAGGACAAGGAGTGGAGGGAATCAGTGAGAGCTGAATCCAATGCAATGATCAAGAATGACACTTGGTATGAGAGTGAGTTACCTAAAGGAAAGAGAGCAGTGTCTAGTAGATGGATCTTTACAATCAAGTACCAAGCAAATGGACAGATTGATAGAAAGAAGACTCGTTTGGTTGCAAGAGGATTCACTCAAACATATGGAGAGGATTATATAGACACATTTGCGCCAGTTGCTAAGCTACATACCATCAGGATTGTCCTATCACTTGCGGTGAATCTTGAGTGGGGCTTGTGGCAAATGGATGTAAAGAATGCATTCCTACAAGGAGAACTAGAAGATGAAGTGTATATGTTACCTCCTCCTGGTCTAGAGCACTTGGTGAAGAAAGGGAATGTTCTCAGACTAAAGAAAGCTATCTATGGTCTGAAACAATCACCAAGGGCATGGTACAACAAGTTGAGCACAACTCTGAATGGAAGAGGCTTTAGGAAGTCAGAGCTTGATCATACTCTCTTTACACTCAACACACCTTCAGGTATTGTCGTTCTACTTGTGTATGTAGATGACATCATTATAACAGGTAGTGATAAAGAAGAGATACAAGCCACTAAAGACTTTCTTAAATCTGTTTTTGAGATTAAAGACTTGGGAGAGATGAAATACTTCCTTGGGATTGAGATATGTAGATCCAAGGAAGGTTTGTTTCTATCCCAAAGAAAGTATACACTTGATCTGTTGAAAGATGCAGGTAAGCTTGATGGAAAGACGGCCAAGACTCCCTTGGAAGATGGATACAAGGTTCCACGTGAGGGGGAGATTGAAGACAGTCCACCATTCAAGGATGCAAAGCTTTATAGAAAGCTAGTGGGTAAGCTCATATACCTAACCATCACACGTCCTGATATTTGTTTTGCTGTGAACCAGGTGAGTCAGCATATGCAAGTTCCAAAAGAACATCATTGGGGAATGGTGAACCGGATCTTGATGTATCTTAATGGCTCAGCGGATCAAGGAGTGTGGATGGGGTGTAATGGGAGTACTGAAGTTGTAGGCTACTGTGATGCGGATTGGGCAGGAGATAGAGCAGATAGAAGGTCCACAACCGGCTACTGCACATTCATTGGAGGGAACTTAGTAACTTGGAAGAGTAAGAAGCAGAAGGTGGTCTCATGCTCAAGTGCTGAAGCTGAATACCGAGCCATGCTGAAGCTGACTAATGAGCTTGTATGGATCAAAGGGATACTGAAGCACTTGGAGATTATTCAATCCACTCCAATGACCATGCATTGTGACAACCAGGCTGCTATACACATTGCCACCAACTCAGTCTTCCATGAGAGAACCAAGCACATTGAAGTAGATTGTCACAAGGTGAGGCAAATGATTCTTCTTGGAGTCATCTTACCATGTTACACGAGAAGTGAAGATCAGCTAGCAGATGTGTTCACAAAGGCAGCAAGACAGAAGACAATTGAGTCCATTCATAGCCGGCTAGGACTCATTGATCTCACGAGAAGGAGCTAAGCCCCTTAGCTATGAGGTCTTTACTCTTTTTCCCTTATCAAAGTTTTGTCCCAATGGGTTTTCTTTGGTGAGGTTTTTAATGAGGAAGATCTCATGGCTATCCAAGCTTAGACTTTCACAAAGCTAAGCTTGAGGGGGAGTGTTGAGATGAGATCACTTTGAGATGAGATCATGAGATGAAGTGTTGAGTAATGTATGTGAGGAGAGGGTATGAAGTGGTGAAGCATTAGGAAGAAAGGGATTGAGGAGGCTTAGTCCGTACAATCCGTACAGGCCGTACATGAGGAGTGGCCGTACAAGTCTTGGGTAATACTCTTCACTATTCAGGATGGTTACTTGTGAAAAGGGTGATGGTAACTATGGAGAGTTACCAGCACTTGATCAGACCGTTGAGAGAAGGATAAGGCCGCGGCTTGACAGGCTGTATGCAGCTGGAAAGGGAAAGCAACCTTATCCATTCATCCCACACATGTGGAGTCTCCCATTGGCTTAGTTTGAAACCGGCGCCTAGCTCTTCCTTGACTTCACATGCTTTGCTTACTTTACCTTTAGGAAAACCCTTGTATCTTCTCCTATATATTTGTAAACTCTTCATTAATGATAATCAGACAGTTCTTGACACTAAAACAATCTCTTAGACTCAAAGGCTCTCAATCATGATCATACACTAAACTCTTAGCTAAACTCGTCCTAAATAACCTCTAGACTCTTTCTAATCTCTTTCTTTCCTTATATCAAACTCAGATTCTCTAAAACTTATAGGATAACTTCTTCTTGCCAACTCCTATGAGATTTATTCAACTTCCTGGTGATTCTCCACCACTTTATGTATCCAAATCAAGCTTCTTACAAAGTGATTCATCCTGGTTTGATTGGAACGACGAAGAAGCTGTGCTATTCCCAAACTGGGAAACTGGAATCACCTGATTTGAAAGTGGGATAACTTCTTCATGCCAACTCCTATGAGATTTATTCAACTTCCTGGTGATTCTCCACCACTTTATGTATCCAAATCAAGCTTCTTCACAAAGTGATTCATCCTGGTTTGATTGGAACGACGAAGAAGCTGTGCTATTCCCAAACTGGGAAACTGGAATCACCTGATTTGAAAGTGGGATAACTTCTTCATGCCAACTCCTATGAGATTTATTCAACTTCCTGGTGATTCTCCACCACTTTATGTATCCAAATCAAGCTTCTTACAAAGTGATTCATCCTGGTTTGATTGGAACGACGAAGAAGCTGTGCTATTCCCAAACTGGGAAACTGGAATCACCTGATTTGAAAGTGGGATAACTTCTTCATGCCAACTCCTATGAGATTTATTCAACTTCCTGGTGATTCTCCACCACTTTATGTATCCAAATCAAGCTTCTTACAAAGTGATTCATCCTGGTTTGATTGGAACGACGAAGAAGCTGTGCTATTCCCAAACTGGGAAACTGGAATCACCTGATTTGAAAGTGGGATAACTTCTTCATGCCAACTCCTATGAGATTTATTCAACTTCCTGGTGATTCTCCACCACTTTATGTATCCAAATCAAGCTCTTCACAAAGTGATTCATCCTGGTTTGATTGGAACGACGAAGAAGCTGTGCTATTCCCAAACTGGGAAACTGGAATCACCTGATTTGAAAGTGGGATAACTTCTTCATGCCAACTCCTATGAGATTTATTCAACTTCCTGGTGATTCTCCACCACTTTATGTATCCAAATCAAGCTTCTTACAAAGTGATTCATCCTGGTTTGATTGGAACGACGAAGAAGCTGTGCTATTCCCAAACTGGGAAACTGGAATCACCTGATTTGAAAGTGGGATAACTTCTTCATGCCAACTCCTATGAGATTTATTCAACTTCCTGGTGATTCTCCACCACTTTATGTATCCAAATCAAGCTTCTTACAAAGTGATTCATCCTGGTTTGATTGGAACGACGAAGAAGCTGTGCTATTCCCAAACTGGGAAACTGGAATCACCTGATTTGAAAGTGGGATAACTTCTTCATGCCAACTCCTATGAGATTTATTCAACTTCCTGGTGATTCTCCACCACTTTATGTATCCAAATCAAGCTTCTTACAAAGTGATTCATCCTGGTTTGATTGGAACGACGAAGAAGCTGTGCTATTCCCAAACTGGGAAACTGGAATCACCTGATTTGAAAGTGGGATAACTTCTTCATGCCAACTCCTATGAGATTTATTCAACTTCCTGGTGATTCTCCACCACTTTATGTATCCAAATCAAGCTTCTTACAAAGTGATTCATCCTGGTTTGATTGGAACGACGAAGAAGCTGTGCTATTCCCAAACTGGGAAACTGGAATCACCTGATTTGAAAGTGGGATAACTTCTTCATGCCAACTCCTATGAGATTTATTCAACTTCCTGGTGATTCTCCACCACTTTATGTATCCAAATCAAGCTTCTTACAAAGTGATTCATCCTGGTTTGATTGGAACGACGAAGAAGCTGTGCTATTCCCAAACTGGGAAACTGGAATCACCTGATTTGAAAGTGGGATAACTTCTTCATGCCAACTCCTATGAGATTTATTCAACTTCCTGGTGATTCTCCACCACTTTATGTATCCAAATCAAGCTTCTTACAAAGTGATTCATCCTGGTTTGATTGGAACGACGAAGAAGCTGTGCTATTCCCAAACTGGGAAACTGGAATCACCTGATTTGAAAGTGGGATAACTTCTTCATGCCAACTCCTATGAGATTTATTCAACTTCCTGGTGATTCTCCACCACTTTATGTATCCAAATCAAGCTTCTTACAAAGTGATTCATCCTGGTTTGATTGGAACGACGAAGAAGCTGTGCTATTCCCAAACTGGGAAACTGGAATCACCTGATTTGAAAGTGGGATAACTTCTTCATGCCAACTCCTATGAGATTTATTCAACTTCCTGGTGATTCTCCACCACTTTATGTATCCAAATCAAGCTTCTTACAAAGTGATTCATCCTGGTTTGATTGGAACGACGAAGAAGCTGTGCTATTCCCAAACTGGGAAACTGGAATCACCTGATTTGAAAGTGGGATAACTTCTTCATGCCAACTCCTATGAGATTTATTCAACTTCCTGGTGATTCTCCACCACTTTATGTATCCAAATCAAGCTTCTTACAAAGTGATTCATCCTGGTTTGATTGGAACGACGAAGAAGCTGTGCTATTCCCAAACTGGGAAACTGGAATCACCTGATTTGAAAGTGGGATAACTTCTTCATGCCAACTCCTATGAGATTTATTCAACTTCCTGGTGATTCTCCACCACTTTATGTATCCAAATCAAGCTTCTCACAAAGTGATTCATCCTGGTTTGATTGGAACGACGAAGAAGCTGTGCTATTCCCAAACTGGGAAACTGGAATCACCTGATTTGAAAGTGGGATAACTTCTTCATGCCAACTCCTATGAGATTTATTCAACTTCCTGGTGATTCTCCACCACTTTATGTATCCAAATCAAGCTTCTTACAAAGTGATTCATCCTGGTTTGATTGGAACGACGAAGAAGCTGTGCTATTCCCAAACTGGGAAACTGGAATCACCTGATTTGAAAGTGGGATAACTTCTTCATGCCAACTCCTATGAGATTTATTCAACTTCCTGGTGATTCTCCACCACTTTATGTATCCAAATCAAGCTTCTTACAAAGTGATTCATCCTGGTTTGATTGGAACGACGAAGAAGCTGTGCTATTCCCAAACTGGGAAACTGGAATCACCTGATTTGAAAGTGGGATAACTTCTTCATGCCAACTCCTATGAGATTTATTCAACTTCCTGGTGATTCTCCACCACTTTATGTATCCAAATCAAGCTTCTTCACAAAGTGATTCATCCTGGTTTGATTGGAACGACGAAGAAGCTGTGCTATTCCCAAACTGGGAAACTGGAATCACCTGATTTGAAAGTGGGATAACTTCTTCATGCCAACTCCTATGAGATTTATTCAACTTCCTGGTGATTCTCCACCACTTTATGTATCCAAATCAAGCTTCTTACAAAGTGATTCATCCTGGTTTGATTGGAACGACGAAGAAGCTGTGCTATTCCCAAACTGGGAAACTGGAATCACCTGATTTGAAAGTGGGATAACTTCTTCATGCCAACTCCTATGAGATTTATTCAACTTCCTGGTGATTCTCCACCACTTTATGTATCCAAATCAAGCTTCTTACAAAGTGATTCATCCTGGTTTGATTGGAACGACGAAGAAGCTGTGCTATTCCCAAACTGGGAAACTGGAATCACCTGATTTGAAAGTGGGATAACTTCTTCATGCCAACTCCTATGAGATTTATTCAACTTCCTGGTGATTCTCCACCACTTTATGTATCCAAATCAAGCTTCTTACAAAGTGATTCATCCTGGTTTGATTGGAACGACGAAGAAGCTGTGCTATTCCCAAACTGGGAAACTGGAATCACCTGATTTGAAAGTGGGATAACTTCTTCATGCCAACTCCTATGAGATTTATTCAACTTCCTGGTGATTCTCCACCACTTTATGTATCCAAATCAAGCTTCTTACAAAGTGATTCATCCTGGTTTGATTGGAACGACGAAGAAGCTGTGCTATTCCCAAACTGGGAAACTGGAATCACCTGATTTGAAAGTGGGATAACTTCTTCATGCCAACTCCTATGAGATTTATTCAACTTCCTGGTGATTCTCCACCACTTTATGTATCCAAATCAAGCTTCTTACAAAGTGATTCATCCTGGTTTGATTGGAACGACGAAGAAGCTGTGCTATTCCCAAACTGGGAAACTGGAATCACCTGATTTGAAAGTGGGATAACTTCTTCATGCCAACTCCTATGAGATTTATTCAACTTCCTGGTGATTCTCCACCACTTTATGTATCCAAATCAAGCTTCTTCACAAAGTGATTCATCCTGGTTTGATTGGAACGACGAAGAAGCTGTGCTATTCCCAAACTGGGAAACTGGAATCACCTGATTTGAAAGTGGGATAACTTCTTCATGCCAACTCCTATGAGATTTATTCAACTTCCTGGTGATTCTCCACCACTTTATGTATCCAAATCAAGCTTCTTACAAAGTGATTCATCCTGGTTTGATTGGAACGACGAAGAAGCTGTGCTATTCCCAAACTGGGAAACTGGAATCACCTGATTTGAAAGTGGGATAACTTCTTCATGCCAACTCCTATGAGATTTATTCAACTTCCTGGTGATTCTCCACCACTTTATGTATCCAAATCAAGCTTCTTCACAAAGTGATTCATCCTGGTTTGATTGGAACGACGAAGAAGCTGTGCTATTCCCAAACTGGGAAACTGGAATCACCTGATTTGAAAGTGGGATAACTTCTTCATGCCAACTCCTATGAGATTTATTCAACTTCCTGGTGATTCTCCACCACTTTATGTATCCAAATCAAGCTTCTTACAAAGTGATTCATCCTGGTTTGATTGGAACGACGAAGAAGCTGTGCTATTCCCAAACTGGGAAACTGGAATCACCTGATTTGAAAGTGGGATAACTTCTTCATGCCAACTCCTATGAGATTTATTCAACTTCCTGGTGATTCTCCACCACTTTATGTATCCAAATCAAGCTTCTTACAAAGTGATTCATCCTGGTTTGATTGGAACGACGAAGAAGCTGTGCTATTCCCAAACTGGGAAACTGGAATCACCTGATTTGAAAGTGGGATAACTTCTTCATGCCAACTCCTATGAGATTTATTCAACTTCCTGGTGATTCTCCACCACTTTATGTATCCAAATCAAGCTTCTTACAAAGTGATTCATCCTGGTTTGATTGGAACGACGAAGAAGCTGTGCTATTCCCAAACTGGGAAACTGGAATCACCTGATTTGAAAGTGGGATAACTTCTTCATGCCAACTCCTATGAGATTTATTCAACTTCCTGGTGATTCTCCACCACTTTATGTATCCAAATCAAGCTTTTCACAAAGTGATTCATCCTGGTTTGATTGGAACGACGAAGAAGCTGTGCTATTCCCAAACTGGGAAACTGGAATCACCTGATTTGAAAGTGGGATAACTTCTTCATGCCAACTCCTATGAGATTTATTCAACTTCCTGGTGATTCTCCACCACTTTATGTATCCAAATCAAGCTTCTTACAAAGTGATTCATCCTGGTTTGATTGGAACGACGAAGAAGCTGTGCTATTCCCAAACTGGGAAACTGGAATCACCTGATTTGAAAGTGGGATAACTTCTTCATGCCAACTCCTATGAGATTTATTCAACTTCCTGGTGATTCTCCACCACTTTATGTATCCAAATCAAGCTTCTTCACAAAGTGATTCATCCTGGTTTGATTGGAACGACGAAGAAGCTGTGCTATTCCCAAACTGGGAAACTGGAATCACCTGATTTGAAAGTGGGATAACTTCTTCATGCCAACTCCTATGAGATTTATTCAACTTCCTGGTGATTCTCCACCACTTTATGTATCCAAATCAAGCTTCTCACAAAGTGATTCATCCTGGTTTGATTGGAACGACGAAGAAGCTGTGCTATTCCCAAACTGGGAAACTGGAATCACCTGATTTGAAAGTGGGATAACTTCTTCATGCCAACTCCTATGAGATTTATTCAACTTCCTGGTGATTCTCCACCACTTTATGTATCCAAATCAAGCTTCTTACAAAGTGATTCATCCTGGTTTGATTGGAACGACGAAGAAGCTGTGCTATTCCCAAACTGGGAAACTGGAATCACCTGATTTGAAAGTGGGATAACTTCTTC
This sequence comes from Brassica napus, assembly GCF_020379485.1. Lineage (NCBI taxonomy): Eukaryota > Viridiplantae > Streptophyta > Magnoliopsida > Brassicales > Brassicaceae > Brassica > Brassica napus. The sequence goes on along the minus strand of NW_026016956.1, from coordinate 11,317 downwards.
ATGCCAACTCCTATGAGATTTATTCAACTTCCTGGTGATTCTCCACCACTTTATGTATCCAAATCAAGCTTCTCACAAAGTGATTCATCCTGGTTTGATTGGAACGACGAAGAAGCTGTGCTATTCCCAAACTGGGAAACTGGAATCACCTGATTTGAAAGTGGGATAACTTCTTCATGCCAACTCCTATGAGATTTATTCAACTTCCTGGTGATTCTCCACCACTTTATGTATCCAAATCAAGCTTCTTACAAAGTGATTCATCCTGGTTTGATTGGAACGACGAAGAAGCTGTGCTATTCCCAAACTGGGAAACTGGAATCACCTGATTTGAAAGTGGGATAACTTCTTCATGCCAACTCCTATGAGATTTATTCAACTTCCTGGTGATTCTCCACCACTTTATGTATCCAAATCAAGCTTCTTACAAAGTGATTCATCCTGGTTTGATTGGAACGACGAAGAAGCTGTGCTATTCCCAAACTGGGAAACTGGAATCACCTGATTTGAAAGTGGGATAACTTCTTCATGCCAACTCCTATGAGATTTATTCAACTTCCTGGTGATTCTCCACCACTTTATGTATCCAAATCAAGCTTCTTACAAAGTGATTCATCCTGGTTTGATTGGAACGACGAAGAAGCTGTGCTATTCCCAAACTGGGAAACTGGAATCACCTGATTTGAAAGTGGGATAACTTCTTCATGCCAACTCCTATGAGATTTATTCAACTTCCTGGTGATTCTCCACCACTTTATGTATCCAAATCAAGCTTCTTACAAAGTGATTCATCCTGGTTTGATTGGAACGACGAAGAAGCTGTGCTATTCCCAAACTGGGAAACTGGAATCACCTGATTTGAAAGTGGGATAACTTCTTCATGCCAACTCCTATGAGATTTATTCAACTTCCTGGTGATTCTCCACCACTTTATGTATCCAAATCAAGCTTCTTACAAAGTGATTCATCCTGGTTTGATTGGAACGACGAAGAAGCTGTGCTATTCCCAAACTGGGAAACTGGAATCACCTGATTTGAAAGTGGGATAACTTCTTCATGCCAACTCCTATGAGATTTATTCAACTTCCTGGTGATTCTCCACCACTTTATGTATCCAAATCAAGCTTCTTCACAAAGTGATTCATCCTGGTTTGATTGGAACGACGAAGAAGCTGTGCTATTCCCAAACTGGGAAACTGGAATCACCTGATTTGAAAGTGGGATAACTTCTTCATGCCAACTCCTATGAGATTTATTCAACTTCCTGGTGATTCTCCACCACTTTATGTATCCAAATCAAGCTTCTTACAAAGTGATTCATCCTGGTTTGATTGGAACGACGAAGAAGCTGTGCTATTCCCAAACTGGGAAACTGGAATCACCTGATTTGAAAGTGGGATAACTTCTTCATGCCAACTCCTATGAGATTTATTCAACTTCCTGGTGATTCTCCACCACTTTATGTATCCAAATCAAGCTTCTTCACAAAGTGATTCATCCTGGTTTGATTGGAACGACGAAGAAGCTGTGCTATTCCCAAACTGGGAAACTGGAATCACCTGATTTGAAAGTGGGATAACTTCTTCATGCCAACTCCTATGAGATTTATTCAACTTCCTGGTGATTCTCCACCACTTTATGTATCCAAATCAAGCTTCTCACAAAGTGATTCATCCTGGTTTGATTGGAACGACGAAGAAGCTGTGCTATTCCCAAACTGGGAAACTGGAATCACCTGATTTGAAAGTGGGATAACTTCTTCATGCCAACTCCTATGAGATTTATTCAACTTCCTGGTGATTCTCCACCACTTTATGTATCCAAATCAAGCTTCTTACAAAGTGATTCATCCTGGTTTGATTGGAACGACGAAGAAGCTGTGCTATTCCCAAACTGGGAAACTGGAATCACCTGATTTGAAAGTGGGATAACTTCTTCATGCCAACTCCTATGAGATTTATTCAACTTCCTGGTGATTCTCCACCACTTTATGTATCCAAATCAAGCTTCTTCACAAAGTGATTCATCCTGGTTTGATTGGAACGACGAAGAAGCTGTGCTATTCCCAAACTGGGAAACTGGAATCACCTGATTTGAAAGTGGGATAACTTCTTCATGCCAACTCCTATGAGATTTATTCAACTTCCTGGTGATTCTCCACCACTTTATGTATCCAAATCAAGCTTCTTACAAAGTGATTCATCCTGGTTTGATTGGAACGACGAAGAAGCTGTGCTATTCCCAAACTGGGAAACTGGAATCACCTGATTTGAAAGTGGGATAACTTCTTCATGCCAACTCCTATGAGATTTATTCAACTTCCTGGTGATTCTCCACCACTTTATGTATCCAAATCAAGCTTCTTACAAAGTGATTCATCCTGGTTTGATTGGAACGACGAAGAAGCTGTGCTATTCCCAAACTGGGAAACTGGAATCACCTGATTTGAAAGTGGGATAACTTCTTCATGCCAACTCCTATGAGATTTATTCAACTTCCTGGTGATTCTCCACCACTTTATGTATCCAAATCAAGCTTCTCACAAAGTGATTCATCCTGGTTTGATTGGAACGACGAAGAAGCTGTGCTATTCCCAAACTGGGAAACTGGAATCACCTGATTTGAAAGTGGGATAACTTCTTCATGCCAACTCCTATGAGATTTATTCAACTTCCTGGTGATTCTCCACCACTTTATGTATCCAAATCAAGCTTCTTACAAAGTGATTCATCCTGAGTGTGATTGAGGTATATTGAAGGCTGAGGATTAAGGACATGAGAAAGTGGAGGAGTGAAAGGAAAGGGATAAGAGTAAACTAAGGCATGGTACGGACGGGCCATCCGTACACTGACCGTACCAAGGTAAAATAGGATGGTAACTTCACCGAGTAACTCTTATGGACCGAGGTGAAGTTACACTCGACCAAAAGCTTATCCAGACGTTGGAGTGGATAAGGGAGGTGCGGCTTGACAGCTAGGACAGGCTGGCAAGGGCTGGAAAGGAAGAGCATCTTGGACCAGGATCAGGAAGATGCCCGAACGTGTGAAGCTAGTCATTGGCCGGTTCAAACAAAAGCAAAGGCTCTTCCCTTGACCTCACATGCTTATCTACTCTTGTGTTTCGAAAACCCTAATGTCTAGAACAATATAAATATGTAACCTCACTCATTAATAAGATATACAGTTCTGAGTCTCTCTCTAATTTCCTAAGTCACCATGATTCTCTCTTAGACACTAAACAGCTCTCAAGTCTCTTAATCTTTCACAATCTCTTCCTAATCTCTACTTAAACTCTTACTTATATTCTAGTTACTCTAAGGATCTCTAAATATCATATGGTATCAGAGCCAGGTTCATTAGAATCTGGGGTTTGATCTTTAGAGAGTTACAAGCTGAAGGCTTTGAAGCTACACGCGAGTGGCTTTGAAGGTGTTTGGGCTGTGCTACGTTCAGTGTGTGTTTACGCGATCCTAGACTCAAGATTGGTGTGTGTACGTGATTCAAGACTCAAGATTTCATCAGATTCAAGCTGTTCAAGTCAAGCTGAGCAAAGATGGAACATGGTATGAACATGAGGATGAAGGTAGCGGTTACTTTCAAAGGTAACAACTACCTTGTGTGGTCTCGGATGGTGAAGACTGCGGTGGGAAGTAAGGGTTTGTGGGGGCACATCACAACAGGGGAGGCTCCGAAACTCATTACTCAGGGAGGAGATCAAGAAGAGGTCTCCAATGAAGTGGCTGTAGAGAAATGGCAACAAGAAGACATGCTGGTGATGACGGTTTTACACGCATCCTTGGATCCAGCTATCTTGGATGCCTACAGCTACTGTGAATCAGCCAAGGAGCTGTGGGACACGCTGAAGAAGGTGTATGGGAACATCTCCAACCTCAGCCGTGTGTTTGAAGTGAAGCAAGCTATCAACCGTCTAGTACAAGAGGATATGGAGTTCACTAAGCACTTGGGAAGGTTCAGGTCCTTATGGTCAGAACTGGAGATGCTGAGGCCGAGCACAACTGATCCTGATCAGTTGAATGAGAGGCGTGAGCAAGATAAGGTCTTTGGGCTGCTTCTCACGTTGAACCCGGCCTACACTCAACTCATCCAGCACATGTTAAGGCTGACAAGCTTCCGGACCTTGAGGATGTGTGTGCGCAAATCCAAAGGGAGCAAGGGTCTATGGGGTTGTTTGGAGGAAAGGGGGAGCTCTCTCTTGCCAATCAGGCAGCTCATGAGGACTTAACCGAAGCTCCACAAGCTAACAAGGCATCTCACGGGAAGTATGAGGACAGGAAGTTCAATGGTAACTGTGATCATTGCAAGAAGCATGGTCATAAGAAGAGCCAATGTTGGATACTACACCCACACCTCAAGCCGGCCAAGTTCATGAAGGAGCGTGAGGGAAGGGCAAATGTGACTGAAGGATCAAGTGGAGCTGGCACCATCAAGACAAGTGAGGTGGATGGTCATGGAGGCAATGATGGGAATGGGAAGTCTCTGGTGGCTTACACAGGCGCCTCAAGCTCATGCAGCAACAATGACTACATCAGGAGATCAGACCTTGATGCACTCTTCAAAATGCTAAAGGAAAACGGTAACACTTATGGTTATTCCTTTGGAGCCTCTATGATTGCATATAAGGATGATCACTTGATTAGAGAACTAGTAGAACGGTTAGAAGCTAGGAATGAGTATAGATATGCACACATTGCTAGAAATGATAGGATGTCTCCATCACTTAGTAATCTATGTCATAATGCTAAACGAGTAGATAAACCATTGATTATTGATTCTGGTGCATCACATCATATGATAAGTGATGAGAAACTGATTAAGGATATAGAACCTACTCATGGGCATGTAATGATAGCAAATGGAGATAAGATACCTATTAAGGGAATAGGGAAGCTTAAGTTGTTTAACAAAGAATCTAAAGCTTTTTACATGCCTGAATTCACATCAAACCTATTATCTGTAAAGAAATGTACTAATGATTTACAATGCAATGTTATCTTTAGTCCTAATGATGTGAATTTCAGGATATTGAGAGCAGCAGATTGATTGGGAAAGAGTGACTAAAGGAGATCTCTATATGCTTGAAGAACTCACTTCTGTTCCTGATTATAGTTGCTCGTTTACTTCTGCTTCTTTGTTGAATAAACATGCATTGTGGCATGCTAGAGTAGGACACCCTCATGTTAAAGCTTTGAACTTAATGGTACCAGGTGTTGTGTTTGAAAACAAAAATTGTGAAGCTTGCATTTTAGGCAAGCATTGTAGGAATGTGTTTCAAAAGTCTACTACGTTTATGAGAATTGCTTTGATCTAGTTCATTCAGATGTGTGGACTGCCCCTTGCTTATCTAGAGATAGCTATAAGTATTTTGTCACATTCATTGATGAAAAATCCAAATACACCTGGTTAACCTTAATTCAGACCAAAGATAGGGTGCTTGATGCATTTAGGAACTTTCAAACTTATGTGACTAACCATTATCATGCTAAGATTAAAATTTTGAGATCAGATAATGGAGGAGAGTACACAAGCAATGCATTCAAGCAACACTTATCACAATATGGGATTCTACATCAAACAAGTTGTCCGTATACTCCACAGCAAAATGGAGTGGCTGAGAGGAAGAATAGGCACCTCATGGAGGTGGCAAGGTCACTTATGTTTCAGAGTAACGTTCCAAAGAGATTTGGAGTGATGCGGTTGCCACTGCTTGTTACTTGATCAATAGAACTCCAACCAAGATTCTGAATGAGAAGGCTCCATTTGAAGTTCTAAACAAGTACAAGCCAGTTCTTGATTACTTGAAAGTCTTTGGATGTCTATGCTTTGTGCTCAAACCAGGAGAGATGCGCAACAAGCTAGAAGCAAGAAGTACTAAGGCTGTATTCATAGGATACTCAGCTACACAGAAAGGATACAAGTGCTATGATCCTATAGCAAGAAGAGTACTTGTATCTAGAGATGTGAAGTTCTTAGAAGATAGAGGGTACTATGAAGAAAAGAATCAAGAAGACCTGAAGGACTTAACATCAGACAAGGCCACCACCTTGCGGATCATCCTTGAAGGTCTTGGAATCAGTACATCCCAGGATCCAAGAGATCACACGACTACACCTCCTGAAGTTGGTTCACCATCCCACCTTGATCATGAGGGAGGAGAGGAGCATGAAGAGCCTATACAAGAGGCTAACCAAGATGAAGGAGGAGTAGAAAACGAAGGAGAAGAGAGCATAGGTTCTGATGGTCATGGGCATGATCATGGTGTGATACAAACACCTTCTCAAAACGAAGTGGTAGAAGAAGCACAGGAAGAAGAACCGGTTGTGCAGCCACTAAGAAGGAGTACAAGGATAAAGAAGGATCCTTCTAGCTGGGTAAACACGAGAGTGTACTACAATGCCCAAGCTGTGGAGCATCCTTCTCAAGCCGTGTGCTCCTTTGCTCAATATCCAGAAGCACATTGTGCTTTCATGGTAAACTTGGATGAGAATCACATCCCAAGAAGCTATGAAGAGGCAATGAAGGATAAGGAATGGAAGGAATCAGTAGGAGCTGAGGCAGGAGCTATGATAAAGAATGATACATGGTATGAGAGTGAACTACCAAAAGGGAAGAAGGCAGTGTCTAGTAGATGGATCTTCACAATCAAATACAAGGCTGATGGACAGATTGAGAGGAAGAAAACTAGATTAGTAGCAAGAGGGTTCACTCAGACATATGGGGAGGATTACATTGAGACATTTGCCCCTGTAGCTAAGCTACACACCATTAGGATTGTTCTAAGCTTGGCGGTTAATCTTGGATGGGGATTGTGGCAAATGGATGTAAAGAATGCATTCTTACAAGGGGAACTTGAGGATGAAGTCTACATGTATCCTCCGCCAGGTCTAGACCATCTAGTGAAGAAAGGGAATGTACTGAGGTTAAAGAAGGCTATCTATGGCTTAAAGCAGTCACCAAGAGCGTGGTATAACAAGTTGAGCACAACTTTGAATGGACGTGGCTTCAGGAAGTCAGAGTTAGATCACACACTCTTCACCCTCACTACACCCTCAGGTATGGTTGCTCTCCTTGTGTATGTGGATGATATCATTATCACAGGTAGTGATAAGGAGGGTATCAAAGCAACCAAGGAGTTTCTCAAATCCATGTTTGAAATCAAAGATTTGGGAGAAATGAAATACTTTCTTGGAATTGAGATTTGTAGATCCAAGGAAGGTTATTCATGTCCCAAAGGAAGTATACACTTGATCTTTTGAAAGATGCAGGTGCTTATGGAGGCAAGACAGCAAGGATGCCTATGGAGGATGGCTACAAAGTACCAAGAGAGGGGGAGATTGAAGACAGCAAGCCATTTCATGATCCTAAACTCTATAGAAAACTTGTTGGCAAATTGATTTACCTTACCATCACAAGACCTGACATATGTTTTGCTGTGAATCAGGTGAGTCAACATATGCAGCTTCCCAAGGAACATCATTGGCACATGGTGGAGAGGCTACTGATGTATCTGAATGGCTCGCCAGATCAAGGAGTCTGGATGGGGTGCAATGGAAGCACTGAAGTGGTGGGCTATTGTGATGCTGATTGGGCAGGAGATAGAGCTGATAGGAGATCAACAACCGGCTATTGCACATTCATTGGAGGCAACTTAGTTACATGGAAGAGTAAGAAGCAGAAGGTGGTCTCTTGCTCAAGTGCTGAAGCTGAGTATAGAGCTATGCTGAAGCTTACCAACTGGTGTGGATCAAAGGCATCTTGAAGCATTTGGAGATTGATCAAGCCGCACCTATGACAATGCATTGTGATAACCAAGCAGCTATTCACATTGCCTCCAACTCGGTGTTTCATGAGAGAACCAAGCACATTGAAGTTGATTGTCACAAGGTGAGGCAGATGATCATCCTAGGAGTCATCTTACCATGCTACACTCGGAGTGAAGATCAGTTGGCTGATGTGTTCACTAAGGCTGCAAGACAAAAGACTATGGAGTCCATTCACATTAGATTGGGACTCATAGATCTTGGGAAGAGAAGGAGCTGATCCCCTAAGTCATGAGGTCTTTACTCTTTTTCCCTCATCAAAGTTTTGTCCCAATGGGTTTTCTTTGGTGAGGTTTTTAATGAGGAAGATCTCATGGCTGTCCAAGCTTAGACTATCATAAAGCTAAGCTTGAGGGGGAGTGTTGAGATGTGTTGAGGTATATGTGAAGGCATTGAGGAGTTAAGGACATGAGAAAGCTAAGGAGTGAAAGGAAAGGGAGTTAAGAGTAAACTAAGGCATGGTACGGACGGGCCATCCGTACACTGACCGTACCAAGGTAAAACTAGGATGGTAACTTCACCGAGTAACTCTTATGGACCGAGGTGAAGTTACACTCGACCAAAAGCTTATCCAGACGTTGGAGTGGATAAGGGAGGCGCGGCTTGACAGCTAGGACAGGCTGGCAAGGGCTGGAAAGGAAGAGCATCTTGGACCAGGATCAGGAAGATGCCCGAACGTGTGAAGCTAGTCATTGGCCGGTTCAAACAAAAGCAAAGGCTCTTCCCTTGACCTCACATGCTTATCTACTCTTGTGTTTCGAAAACCCTAATGTCTAGAACAATATAAATATGTAACCTCACTCATTAATAAGATATACAGTTCTGAGTCTCTCTCTAATTTCCTAAGTCACCATGATTCTCTCTTAGACACTAAACAGCTTTCAAGTCTCTTAATCTTTCACAATCCTTCCTAATCTCTACTTAAACTCTTACTTATATTCTAGTTACTCTAAGGATCTCTAAATATCATAGATTCATCCTGGTTTGATTAGAACGACGAAGAAGCTGTGCTATTCCCAAACTGAGATAACTGGAATTACCTGATTTGAAGTGGGGGATACTTCTTCATCCCAACTCCTAAGAGATTTATTCAATCCTGCTGATTCTCCACCACTTTATGTATCCAAATCAAGCTTTTCACAAAGTGATTCATCCGGGTTTGATTGGAACGACGAAGAAGGTGTGCTTTCCCAAACTGGGAACTGGAATCACCTGATTTGAAAGTGGGATAACTTCTTCTGCCAACTCCTATGAGATTTATTCAACTTCCTGGTGATTCTCCCAACTTTATGTATCCAAATCAAGCTTATTACAAAGTGATTCATCCTGGTTTTGATGGAACGACGAAGAGCTGTGCTATTCCCAAACTGGGGGAAACTGGAATCACCTGATTTGAAAGTGGGATAACTTCTTCATGCCAACTCCTATGAGATTTATTCAAATTCCTGTGATTCTCCACCATTTATGTATCCAAATCAAGTTTTTCACAAAGTGATTCATCCTGGTTTTGTTGGAAGACGAAAGAAGCTGTGCTATTCCCAAACTGGGAAACTGGAATCACCTGATTTGAAAGTGGGATAACTTCTTCATGCCAACTCCATGAGATTTATTAAACTTCCTGGTGATTCTCCACCACTTTATGTATCCAAATCAAGCTTCTCACAAAGTGATTCATCCTGGTTTGATTGGAACGACGAAGAAGCTGTGCTATTCCCAAACTGGGAAACTGGAATCACCTGATTGAAAGTGGGATAACTTCTTCATGCCAACTCCTATGAGATTTATTAACTTCCTGGTGATTCTCCACCACTTATGATCCAAATCAAGCTTCTTACAAAGTGATTCATCCTGTTTGTTGGAACGACGAAGAAGCTGTGTATTCCCAAACTGGGAAACTGGAATCACCTGATTTGAAAGGGATAACTTCTTCATGCCAACTCCTATGAGATTTATTCAACTTCCTGGTGATTCTCCACCACTTTATGTATCCAAATCAAGCTTTCACAAAGTGATTCATCCTGGTTTGATTGGAACGACGAAGAAGTTGTGCTATTCCCAAACTGGGAAACTGGAATCACCTGATTTGAAAGTGGGATAACTTCTTCATGCCAACTCCTATGAGATTTATTCAACTTCCTGGTGATTCTCCACCACTTTATGTATCCAAATCAAGCTTCTTACAAAGTGATTCATCCTGGTTTGATTGACGAACGACGAAGAAGCTGTGCTATTCCCCAAACTGGGGAAACTGGAATCACCTGATTTGAAAGTGGGATAACTTCTTCATGCCAACTCCTATGAGATTTATTCAACTTCCTGGTGATTCTCCACCACTTTATGTATCCAAATCAAGCTTCTCACAAAGTGATTCATCCTGGTTTGATTGGAACGACGAAGAAGAAGCTGTGCTATTCCCAAACTGGGAAACTGGAATCACCTGATTTGAAAGTGGGATAACTTCTTCATGCCAACTCCTATGAGATTTATTCAACTTCCTGGTGATTCTCCACCACTTTATGTATCAAATCAAGCTTTTACAAAGTGATTCATCCTGGTTTGATTGGAACGACAAGACGAGAGAAGCTGTGCTATTCCCAAACTGGGAAACTGGAATCACCTGATTTGAAAGTGGGATAACTTCTTCATGCCAACTCCTATGAGATTTATTCAACTTCCTGGTGTGATTCTCCACCACTTTATGTATCCAAATCAAGCTTCTCACAAAGTGATTCATCCTGGTTTGATTGGAACGACGAAGAAGTTGTGCTATTCCCAAACTGGGAAACTGGAATCACCTGATTTGAAGTGGGATAACTTCTTCATGCCAACTCTATGAGATTTATTCAACTTCCTGGTGATTCTCCACCACTTTATGTATCCAAATCAAGCTTTTACAAAGTGATTCATCCTGGTTGATTAGAACGACGAAGAAGCTGTGCTATTCCCAAACTGGGAACTGGAATCACCTGATTTGAAAGTGGGATAACTTCTTCATGCCCAAACTCCTATGAGATTTATTCAAATTCCTGTGATTCTCCACAACATTATGTATCCAAATCAAGCTTCTCACAAAGTGATTCATCCTGGTTTGATGGAACGACGAAGAAGCTGTGTATTCCCAAACTGGGAAACTGGAATCACCTGATTTGAAAGTGGGATAACTCTTCATGCCAACTCATATGAGATTTATTCAACTTCATGGTGATTCTACACACATTATGTTCCAAATCAAGCTTCTTACAAAGTGATTCATCCTGGTTTGATTGGAACGACGAAGAAGCTGTGCTATCCCAAACTGGGAAAAATGGAATCACCTGTTTGAAAGTGGGATAATTCTTCATGCCAATCCTATGAGATTTAATTCAACTTCCTGGTGATTCTCCACAACATTATGTATCCAAATCAAGCTTTCACAAAGTGATTCATCCTGGTTGATTGGAACGACGAAGAAGCTGTGTATTCCCAAACGGGAAACGGAAT
>NW_026016955.1:0-66458 GCF_020379485.1 Brassica napus | reverse complement strand
TTCCTGGTGATTCTCCACTAGTATGTTTGCAAAATCAACTTCTACATCGGATTAATCCGGTGTGATTAGAATGACAAAGAAGCTGTCATATTCCCAAACAGGAAAACTGGGATCATGTTGAGATGAGGAGATGAGGAGTGGATACATTGATAGAGGAAGAGTATTGGGTTAGTCAGTAACTTTGGGATTTACCACAGTAACTTTAGTTTACTGTGGTAACTAAAGTGAGAAGAAGAGAAGTTACCCGGATGGGTTAGATTGGAGTCTAACTGAGGTTAATCCTTTCTTATCCTAAGTGAGACGTTGGAAGAGGATAAGGAAGGATAAGGGATCACTTTGACAGCCTGTATGATGCTGGAAAGGAGAGGATGCTTTTACACTAGTGCAAGCATGTGAGAAAGCACAGCCAAGTGATTCAAAAGGAGTTCCAGCCTGTCCTTTGACTCCACATGCTTATACATTTCGAAAACCCTTGTTGCTCTCTCTATATATACTTGTAAACTCATCAGTTATTAATTAATGGAGTTTTGAGATTCTCTCTCTACTTATTCTCTTAATCTCTTTAATCTTACATAAACAGTATGATTGTTCTTAAACTTGGTTAGAAACACTCTAATACACAAAAGTGTATATGGTATCAGAACCAGGTTGCTTTAAAAGGAGAGAGTGATTTCGTTTTCTTGAGTGTCTTGAGTGTTCTTGAGAGTTCTTGAGATTTTTCAAGAGCTAGATCCTTTAAAATTCAAGCTTGTGTCTGTTGGTGTTTCTTTTGGAGAGTCAGCTTCAAGGGAGTCCCTTTTAGGTGTTTAACAAGGTCAGAAGAGGGGTCTAGCTTGTGGTTGAGCTTGGCGTGTGAGATTAGAAGCATTTGAGGGAAGATCTAGGCTAAAGAAAATGGAGCTGCTTCAATCTGGTACAACAAGGCGTGAAGAGAAGAAGAGAGAGGGATTGAGTGGGGGTGGTTCTCACAAATGAAAACAACTCTGAAAAGGTGTGGAGTTTGGAGAAACCATGAGAAGGAAGAGTCTTTGAAGGGTAAAGCTGCTGAGAAAGATCAGACAGCAAGAGAAACAAGTGGAAATTGCTTTAGTCTTGAAGAAAGTACACTGCTTGAGAAGATTGAAGATGTTTATGAGAACAAGATCAGTCTTAGGAGAGTGTATGAAGTCAAGAAGGTGATCAGTGGAGTTAAACCAGGAAGAGAAGAGTTCAATAACCATGTGAGGAAGCTACAACATTTGTGGGTTGAACTACAAGGTTGAGATCCCATGTGGATGGGGATACTACACGAGAGCAAGAGATGGTCTTGAAGCTCTTGGCGAGCATGGAGTCATCATATGGGTGGCTGGTGGAGATGGTTCTAAGAGGGGAACAGCTTCCGGAAATGGAAGAGATCTGTGTGCTTATAAGAAGGGCGTATGAGATAATGAGAGATGATGAGAGGCTAACCATGAGTAGGAGTGAGAGCTCATGGAAGCCAACTGGGAGTAGGAGTGAGAGCTTCCAGAAGCTAACCATGAGTAGGAGTGAGGGCTCATGGAGGCTAACCGGGAGTAGGAGTGAGGGCTTCCGGAAGAGGAGGAGGTGCAGAATGCTATCCAAAGCTTCTATCAACATAGGAAAGGGTAGGAAGAGAGTTGTGGGAGAGTGTTCTTACTCAGCCTACATGGGGGAATCAGTAGAAGACAGTGGGGTGTTAAAAGAGCAGGAGAAAGGGAGTGGAGCTGATGATCGCATCACCAGGAAGGAATGGAGAGTGTTCATGGAACATGTACAAGCCTTAGCAGCAAGCAAGAAGCATGCTATACAATCCGGAGCTTCTAAACCCATTGTGATTGATTCTGGAGCAAGTCATCATATGATCAGTGATAGGAGGCTTATAAGTGAGATCAAGGCTGCAACAGGGAGTGTTATGATAGCTAATGGTGCTATGATCCCAATAGAAGGAGTGGGAAAGCTCAAACTGTTTGAGAAGGACACGGCTGCCTTCTACATGCCTCAGTTCACTTCAAATCTATTATCTGTGAAGAAAGCTACCATTGATCTTAATTGTCAAGTAGTATTCAGACCTGATGAAGTGGAGTTTCAAGATTTGAAGACTGGGAGAGTTATTGGCAGAGGGGACAGCAAGAATCAGCTATACCATCTTCAAATGGCTAAGAATTCTAAACCTTTTGATTCTGTGTGCTTAAGTAGTGCTGTTGATAGGTGTGATAGTATGACTTGGCATGCTAGATTGGGACATCCACATGCTCGTGCAATTGAATTGATCATGCCTAATATGTCATTTAATCACTTGGACTGTGAAGCATGCATATTAGGAAAGCATTGTAGGACTGTTTTTCCAACATCAGAGACTACTTATGAGCATTGCTTTGATCTAGTTCATTCAGATGTGTGGACAGCTCCTTGTTTGTCTAGAGATAGCCAGAAGTACTTTGTGACATTTATTGATGAGAAGTCTAAGTATACTTGGCTTACATTGCTTCCATCTAAAGATAGGGTGTTAGAAGCATTTATGAACTTCCAAGCATATGTATCTAATCAATACAATGCTACTGTGAAGGTACTGAGATCAGATAATGGAGGTGAATACATCAGCAATGCCTTCAAGAGTTATCTAGCCAAGCATGGGATTGTGCATCAGACTAGCTGCCCTTATACACCACAGCAGAATGGTGTAGCTGAGAGGAAGAATAGGCACTTGATGGAGGTTGCTAGATCGATGATGTTTCATGCAAATGTCCCAAAACGGTTTTGGAGTGATGCTGTGCAGACTGCTTGCTATCTCATCAACAGGGTTCCAACTAAGATATTGAAGAACCTGTCTCCATTTGAAGTGTTGAACAAGAGCAAACCTGTCATTGATCACCTACGTGTCTTTGGGTGTGTGTGCTATGTCATGGTTCCAGGAGAGCAGAGAAACAAGCTTGAGGCAAAGAGTACTAAGGCTATGTTCATTGGTTACTCTATCACTCAAAAGGGGTACAAGTGCTATGATCCTGAAGCAAGGAGGGTGATGGTATCTAGAGAAGTGAAGTTTGTTGAAACAAAAGGTTATTATGAAGAAAAGGAGTGGGAAAATCTGAAGGATTTGTCTCAAGCTCCATCTGATAAGGCAACAATACTGAGAGTATTGTTGGAGAAGCTCGGGATAGGGATATCCCAGGATCAGGAATCCGGGAGGAGAGAGCCTTCCAATCAGGCTGGTGGAGCTGGAAGAACAAGTCCTCTTGATCATGAGAGGGGGAATGGAACTGAATCTGGTGAGCAAGAGCAAAACCAAGAGGATTCAGGCCTTCATGATCAAGATACATCACAAGAAGTTGAGAACAATGTTCAGTCTAGTGGAGAAGTGGATGAGGGTCAGTCTAGTGGAGAAGAACAAGTCGGACCGGTCAGTTCAGAAGAGGAGCAAGTGGAGCCGGCTAGTGTTCAAACTGAAGATCAGGTTCAAGCTTTGAGGAGGAGCACAAGGATAAAGAGGGATCCTTCCAACTGGGTAAACACGAGAGTGTACTACAATGCCCAGGCTGTGGAGCATCCCTCTCAAGCCATGTGTTCCTTTGCTGAGTTTCCAGAGGAGCATTATGCCTTTATGATTAGTCTGGATGAGAGTTATGTACCAAGGACTTATGAAGAAGCTATGTTAGACAAGGAATGGAAAGAATCAGTGGGAGCTGAAGCAGGTGCTATGATCAAAAATGATACATGGTATGAGAGTGAGCTGCCTAAGGGAAAGAAGGCTGTATCTAGTAGATGGATCTTCACAATCAAGTATCTAGCAAATGGACAGATTGATAGGAAGAAGACTAGATTGGTTGCAAGAGGATTTACACAGACCTATGGAGAGGATTACATTGATACCTTTGCACCAGTAGCAAAGCTGCACACAGTTCGGATTGTGTTGTCCATTGCAACAAACTTGGAGTGGGATTTGTGGCAAATGGATGTAAAGAATGCTTTCCTGCAAGGTGAACTTGAAGATGAAGTATACATGCATCCGCCTCCTGGTCTTGAGCACCTAGTAAAGCCAGGGAATGTATTGAGATTGAAGAAGGCAATATATGGGCTGAAACAATCACCTAGAGCTTGGTACAGGAAGCTGAGTACAACACTCAATGGGAGAGGCTTTAGGAAGTCTGAACTAGATCACACTCTTTTCACCTTGACAGGACCCTCAGGGATCATTGTGATTCTAGTGTATGTGGATGATTTGATTATCACAGGGAGTGATAAGGCAGGGATTCAAGCTACTAAGGAGTTTCTCAAATCTGTGTTTGACATCAAGGATTTGGGAGAGATGAAGTATTTTCTGGGCATTGAGATATGCAGATCAAAGGAGGGTTTGTTTATGTCTCAAAGGAAGTATACTATGGATATGTTGAAGGAGACTGATGTGCTTGGAGGAAAGATAGCCAAGACACCTCTCGAGGAGGGATATAAGGTTCTGCGTGAGGGGGAGGTTGAAGAGAAGCAGCTGTTTGAGGATCCTAAGCTATACAGGAAGATGGTGGGCAAGCTGATCTACTTGACCATCACTAGGCCAGATATATGCTTTGCGGTGAATCAAGTGAGTCAGCATATGCAGGCACCAAAGGTCCATCATTGGAAGATGGTTGATAGGATACTGAGGTATTTGAGTGGCACGTCTGGTCAAGGAGTTTGGATGGGTTGTAATTGTTGAGATGAGGTGATGAAGAGTTGATACATGGATAGAGGAAGAGTATTGGGGCAGATGGTAACTTTGGAGTTTTACCACAGTAACTTTAGTTTTACTGTGGTAACTAAGTTAAAGGCTTAGGAAGTTACCTTGGATCACTTTGGTGAGGAGAAGCACGCCCAAGAGGAGTATGGATAAGGGAGGAGCTGTTTGGATAAGGTCTGGTCATAGTTGGAAAGGTAAAGCTACTTTACAGCCTGTCCAAGCATGTGAAGCCTCTCAGCAGCCAGCTAGCCTTGACTTCACATGCTTTGAGTCCCATTTCGAAATCCCCTTTGTATCAGCCTTATCTCTTCATTTATAACTTGTATCTGAGACATTAAATCAATTAATGGAGTTTTGAGTATTCTCTCTATTCTCTCTCTACTTATTCTCTTAATCTCTTTAATCTTACACAAAACAATCTGATTGTTCTTAAACACACTCTAATACACAAAAGTGTATATGGTATCAGAGCCAGGTTACTAAAAGGGTGGGAGTGTGTTATTCTTGTTTTTAAAAATCTGGGTTTGTGTTCTTGAGCTGTTCTTGGTGTTCTTGAGTGTTCTTGGTGGTTTTTGAGCTATGTTCTTCATCTGATGGGTTTGATTGAGGGCATCTGATGGAATCAAACGACTTTAGCAGAGAGATGAAGACAAGATCAAGTTATCAAGTGAAGAAAGGGAGAGAAAACGAGTGGATCTGGTCAGATTGGGTGAAAACAGTTTTTGGAAGCTGTGGGATTTGGAGTAATCAGATAAAGGAAGAACCTTTAAAGGAGTTGGTTATTTTTGAAGATGAAGCTGTTCAAGAGATCACTAGAAAGAGTGGGATTGAAGCAGCTAGTGAAGAAAGGTCCAAACTCGTGAAGGGCAGTGAGGACAAGCGAGTGATCCGTGACTGGAAACAAGGAAAGGATGAGCTTTATCAGCTTGTGGGAAGGCTGAAAGAAGTGTGGCTGGAGCTTACAGCAAGGCCAGAGGTAATTCAAGAAAGGAGAGAACAAGATGTTATCTTTAACTTTCTTGTGAATGAGATGTGTGAGCTTGTTCAATACATTTGTGATGTGTGTGAGAAGAACAAGAAGTCAATTCAGTGGAAGGGTGTTACAAACTGTAAGAAGGGAAGGTTGAGAAAGCTTTCCAAAGTATGGTTCATGAGGAGAAAGGCTTGGAGGAAGGACAGTGAGTCTGGTTATCTGAGTGACAAGATGAGCTTGAAGATGATCAAGGAGGCTGCGCAACTAGTGGTGAGAGGAGAGTGTTCTTACTCAGCCTACATGGGTGAATCAGTAGAAGACAGTGTGGTGTTAAGAGAGCAGGAGAAAGAGGGTGGAGCTGATGATTGCATCACCAGGAAGGAGTGGAGAGTGTTCATGGAACATGTACAAGCTTTAGCAGCAAGCAAGAAACATGGTGTACAATCCGGAGCTCCTAAACCCATTGTGATTGATTCTGGAGCAAGCCATCATATGATCAGTGATAGGAGACTTATAAGTGAGATCAAGGCTGCAACAGGGAGTGTTATGATAGCTAATGGTGCTATGATCCCAATAGAAGGAGTGGGAAAGCTCAAACTGTTTGAGAAGGACACAACTGCCTTCTACATGCCCCGGTTCACTTCAAATCTGTTATCTGTGAAGAAAGCTACCATTGATCTTGATTGTCAAGTAGTATTCAGACCTGATGAAGTGGAGTTTCAAGATTTGAAGACTGGGAGAGTTATTGGCAGAGGGGACAGCAAGAATCAGCTATACCATCTTCAAATGGCTAAGAATTCTAAACCCTTTGATTCTGTGTGCTTAAGTAGTGCTGTTGATAGGTGTGATAGTATGACTTGGCATGCTAGATTGGGACATCCTCATGCTCGTGCAATTGAATTGATCATGCCTAATATGTCATTTAATCACTTAGAGTGTGAGGCTTGCATATTAGGAAAGCATTGTAGGACTGTGTTCCCAACTTCTGAGACTACATATGAGCATTGTTTTGAATTGATCCACTCGGATGTGTGGACATCTCCATGTGTGTCTAGGGACAGCCAAAAATACTTTGTGACATTCAGTGATGAGAAGTCAAAGTATACTTGGCTCACATTGCTTCCATCTAAAGATAGGGTGTTAGAAGCTTTTATAAACTTCCAAGCTTATGTTACTAATCAGTACAATGCTACTGTGAAGGTACTGAGATCAGACAATGGAGGTGAATACATCAGCAATGCCTTCAAGAGTCATCTAGCCAAGCATGGGATTGTGCATCAGACTAGCTGCCCTTATACACCACAACAGAATGGTGTAGCTGAGAGGAAGAACAGGCACTTGATGGAGGTTGCTAGATCAATGATGTTTCATGCAAATGTCCCAAAACGTTTTTGGAGTGATGCTGTGCAGACTGCTTGCTATCTCATCAACCGGGTTCCAACCAAGATATTGAAGAATCTGTCTCCATTTGAAGTGTTGAACAAGAGCAAACCTTTCATTGATCACCTACGTGTCTTTGGGTGTGTGTGCTATGTCATGGTTCCAGGAGAGCAGAGAAACAAGCTGGAGGCAAAGAGTACTAAGGCTATGTTCATTGGTTACTCTATCACTCAAAAGGGGTACAAGTGCTATGATCCTGAAGCAAGGAGGGTGATGGTATCTAGAGAAGTGAAGTTTGTTGAAACAAAAGGGTATTATGAAGAAAAGAAGTGGGAGGATCTGAAGGATTTATCTCAAGCTCCCTCTAATAAGGCAACAATACTGAGAGTGTTGTTGGAGAAGCTAGGGATAGGTTTATCCCAGGATCAGGAACAAGGAAGGAGAGAGCCTTCTAATCAGGCTGGAGAAGCTGGAAGGACAACTCCTCTTGATCATGAGAGGGGGAATGGATCTGAATCAGGTGAGCAAGAGCAAAACCAAGAAGATTCAGGTCATCATAATCAAGAGGATGGTGCTCAGTCTAGTGTAAATGGGCAAGGAGAGTCTACTGGTTCAGGGGAGAGTGTGGCTCAGTCTACTGGTTCAGATGAGAGTATGGCTCAGTCTACTGATTCAGAGGAGAGTGGAGCTCAGTCTAGTGAAGGTGTGCAGCAAGAAGCACAAGAAGAAGAACAAGTTCAGGTTTTGCGGAGAAGCACAAGGATAAAGAGGGATGCTTCCAACTGGGTAAACACGAGAGTGTACTACAATGCTCAGGCTGTGGAGCATCCTTCTCAAGCCGTGTGTTCCTTTGCAGAATATCCTGAAGAGCACATGGTGTTTATGTGTAACTTGGATGAGAGTGAGATACCAAGATCTTATGAAGAAGCTATGAAGCACAAGGTTTGGAGAGATTCAGTAGGAGATGAAAGGGATGCAATGATCAGGAATGACACTTGGTATGAGAGTGAGTTACCTAGAGGGAAGAAGGCAGTTTCAAGCAGATGGATCTTCACCATCAAATATCTTGCAAATGGGGAGATAGATAGGCACAAGACCAGGCTGGTTGCAAGAGGATTTACACAGACTTATGGAGAAGATTACATTGATACTTTTGCACCAGTGGCCAAGCTTCACACAATTCGAATTGTGTTATCCATTGCAACAAACTTGGAGTGGGATTTGTGGCAGATGGATGTGAAGAATGCTTTCCTGCAAGGTGAGCTAGAAGATGAGGTATATATGCTTCCTCCTCCTGGTCTTGAGCATCTAGTGAAGCCAGGAAATGTTTTGAGATTGAAGAAAGCTATATATGGGTTGAAGCAATCTCCTAGAGCCTGGTACAGGAAGCTGAGTACAACACTCAATGGGAGAGGGTTCAGGAAGTCTGAACTAGATCACACACTCTTCACACTGGTCGGACCATCAGGGATCATTGTGATTCTAGTGTATGTGGATGATTTGATTATCACAGGAAGTGATAAGGCTGGGATTAAAGCCACTAAAGAGTTTCTCAGGTCAGTATTTGATATCAAAGACTTGGGAGAGATGAAGTATTTCTTGGGGATTGAGATATGCAGATCAAAGGAGGGTTTGTTCATGTCTCAAAGGAAGTATGCAATGGATATGCTGAAGGAAACTGATGTGCTTGGAGGAAAGATAGCTAAGACACCTCTTGAGGAGGGGTATAAGGTCTTGCGTGAGGGGGAGGTTGAAGAGAACCAGTTGTTTGAGGATGCTAAGCTGTATAGGAGGATGGTTGGAAAGCTGATCTACTTGACGATTACAAGACCTGATATATGCTTTGCAGTGAATCAAGTGAGCCAGCATATGCAGGCACCAAAGGTTCATCATTGGAAGATGGTTGATAGGATACTGAGGTATTTGAGTGGCACGTCTGGTCAAGGAGTTTGGATGGGTTGTAATGGCAGTACAGAAGTGGTTGGATATTGTGATGCTGATTGGGCAGGAGATAGAGTGGACAGGAGATCAACTACTGGGTATTGTACATTCATTGGAGGGAACTTGGTCACTTGGAAGAGTAAGAAGCAGAAGGTTATCTCCTGTTCAAGTGCTGAAGCTGAGTATAGAGCCATGTTGAAGCTGACAAACGAGTTGGTGTGGATCAAGGGGATCTTGAAGCATTTGGAGATTGAGCAGAGTACTCCTATGACAATGCATTGTGACAATCAAGCAGCTATCCACATTGCTTCTAACTCAGTCTTTCATGAGAGGACGAAGCATATAGAAGTTGATTGCCACAAGGTGAGGCAGATGATTATACTTGGAGTGATATTGCCATGTTATACAAGAAGTGAAGATCAGCTTGCAGATGTGTTTACTAAGGCAGCGAGATTAAAGACAATGGAGTCCATACTATCAAGACTTGGACTCATTGATCTTACTCCTAGGAGCTGAGCCCCTTAACCATGGAGTCTCCACTCTTTTTCCCTCATCAAGGTTTTATCCCATTGGGTTTTCCTTGGTGAGGTTTTTAATGAGGGAGGTCTTCATGGTTTCCAAGCTTGACTTGTTCTACATGGTCAAGCTTGAGGGGGAGTGTTGAGATGAGGTGATGAAGAGTTGATACATGGATAGAGGAAGAGTATTGGGGCAGATGGTAACTTTGGAGTTTTACCACAGTAACTTTAGTTTTACTGTGGTAACTAAGTTAAAGGCTTAGGAAGTTACCTTGGATCACTTTGGTGAGGAGAAGCACGCCCAAGAGGAGTATGGATAAGGGAGGAGCTGTTTGGATAAGGTCTGGTCATAGTTGGAAAGGTAAAGCTACTTTACAGCCTGTCCAAGCATGTGAAGCCTCTCAGCAGCCAGCTAGCCTTGACTTCACATGCTTTGAGTCCCATTTCGAAATCCCCTTTGTATCAGCCTTATCTCTTCATTTATAACTTGTATCTGAGACATTAAATCAATTAATGGAGTTTTGAGTATTCTCTCTATTCTCTCTCTACTTATTCTCTTAATCTCTTTAATCTTACACAAAACAATCTGATTGTTCTTAAACACACTCTAATACACAAAAGTGTATAGTAATGGCAGTACAGAATGTTGAACTGAAGAGAAGAATGGAGCTTGTACATATAGGGGCAAGCTCTTGAAGATCTTAAGAAGAGTTCTATGAAGCTTCAGAAGTGATGAGAAGCTGATACAAGATTGGGGCAATGTCCAAGAAGGGTTCTAATCAGACATGGGAGAACATTGGAGGAGTTTAGGCTGCAATGGTTAATGAGAAAGTTAGGGCGATCCGTACGGACGGCCGTACGGACCGTACGGACCAGGGCGTCCCAAAACTTATCATCTCGACCACTTAAGCATAGTTGAGGAATGTGCAAGCTTAGGGCACAATGTGTACGGCCAGGAAGTCCGTACAGCATGGTCTGGTCATGACTTGGGTCACAAGGCATGGAGAAACTCATTTGGACCTTATACATGAAGAAGGGATCAAAATGGCATCTTGGATGGCCTTGGAAAGGATCAGGCAAGATGCTGTCCGTGTATGGATAAGGTCTTCACTCCTATTGGCTTATTCAGTCCACAAGACAGCTCATGACAGCCTGTGTAAAGACCAGGAACGCCCAAGCTTCCTATTGGCCAAGCATGTGAAGCTTATGGTCCATAGAATTCAAAATAAGGCTCCTCCTTGTTTGACTTCACATGTGTGATGTATCTGACTGTAAACCCTAGTAGAAAACAGTCTGTCCTATTTAAATAAGAGGCAGAGACGATTTGTAAGCTCTAAGTGAGTAAGGGGGGAAACCCTTCTCCTTCATGTTCTATGTGTTGAGATGAGGAGATGAGGAGTGGATACATTGATAGAGGAAGAGTATTGGGTTAGTCAGTAACTTTGGGATTTACCACAGTAACTTTAGTTTTACTGTGGTAACTAAAGTGAGAAGAAGAGAAGTTACCCGGATGGGTTAAATTGGAGTCTAACTGAGGTTAATCCTTTCTTATCCTAAGTGAGACGTTGGAAGAGGATAAGGAAGGATAAGGGATCACTTTGACAGCCTGTATGATGCTGGAAAGGAGAGGATGCTTTTACACTAGTGCAAGCATGTGAGAAAGCACAGCCAAGTGATTCAAAAGGAGTTCCAGTCTGTCCTTTGACTCCACATGCTTATACATTTCGAAAACCCTTGTTGCTCTCTCTATATATACTTGTAAACCTCATCAGTTATTAATTAATGGAGTTTTGAGTATTCTCTCTCTACTTATTCTCTTAATCTCTTTAATCTTACATAAAACAGTATGATTGTTCTTAAACTTGGTTAGAAACACTCTAATACACAAAAGTGTATATGGTATCAGAGCCAGGTTGCTTTAAAAGGAGAGAGTGATTTCGTTTTTCTTGAGTGTTCTTGAGTGTTCTTGAGAGTTCTTGAGATTTTTCAAGAGCTAGATCCTTTAAAATTCAAGCTTGTGTCTGTTGGTGTTTCTTTTGGAGAGTCAGCTTCAAGGGAGTCCTTTTAGGTGTTTAACAAGGTCAGAAGAGGGGTCTAGCTTGTGGTTGAGCTTGGCGTGTGAGATTAGAAGCATTTGAGGGAAGATCTAGGCTAAAGAAAATGGAGCTGCTTCAATCTGGTACAACAAGGCGTGAAGAGAAGAAAGAGAGAGGGATTGAGTGGGGGTGGTTCTCACAAATGAAAACAACTCTGAAAAGGTGTGGAGTTTGGAGAAACCATGAGAAGGAAGAGTCTTTGAAGGGTAAAGCTGCTGAGAAAGATCAGACAGCAAGAGAAACAAGTGGAAATTGCTTTAGTCTTGAAGAAAGTACACTGCTTGAGAAGATTGAAGATGTTTATGAGAACAAGATCAGTCTTAGGAGAGTGTATGAAGTCAAGAAGGTGATCAGTGGAGTTAAACCAGGAAGAGAAGAGTTCAATAACCATGTGAGGAAGCTACAACATTTGTGGGTTGAACTACAAGGGTTGAGATCCCATGTGGATGGGGATACTACACGAGAGCAAGAGATGGTCTTGAAGCTCTTGGCGAGCATGGAGTCATCATATGGGTGGCTGGTGGAGATGGTTCTAAGAGGGGAACAGCTTCCGGAAATGGAAGAGATCTGTGTGCTTATAAGAAGGGCGTATGAGATAATGAGAGATGATGAGAGGCTAACCATGAGTAGGAGTGAGAGCTCATGGAAGCCAACTGGGAGTAGGAGTGAGAGCTTCCAGAAGCTAACCATGAGTAGGAGTGAGGGCTCATGGAGGCTAACCGGGAGTAGGAGTGAGGGCTTCCGGAAGAGGAGGAGGTGCAGAATGCTATCCAAAGCTTCTATCAACATAGGAAAGGGTAGGAAGAGAGTTGTGGGAGAGTGTTCTTACTCAGCCTACATGGGGAATCAGTAGAAGACAGTGGGGTGTTAAAAGAGCAGGAGAAAGGGAGTGGAGCTGATGATCGCATCACCAGGAAGGAATGGAGAGTGTTCATGGAACATGTACAAGCCTTAGCAGCAAGCAAGAAGCATGCTATACAATCCGGAGCTTCTAAACCCATTGTGATTGATTCTGGAGCAAGTCATCATATGATCAGTGATAGGAGGCTTATAAGTGAGATCAAGGCTGCAACAGGGAGTGTTATGATAGCTAATGGTGCTATGATCCCAATAGAAGGAGTGGGAAAGCTCAAACTGTTTGAGAAGGACACGGCTGCCTTCTACATGCCTCAGTTCACTTCAAATCTATTATCTGTGAAGAAAGCTACCATTGATCTTGATTGTCAAGTAGTATTCAGACCTGATGAAGTGGAGTTTCAAGATTTGAAGACTGGGAGAGTTATTGGCAGAGGGGACAGCAAGAATCAGCTATACCATCTTCAAATGGCTAAGAATTCTAAACCTTTTGATTCTGTGTGCTTAAGTAGTGCTGTTGATAGGTGTGATAGGATGACTTGGCATGCTAGATTGGGACATCCTCATGCTCGTGCAATTGAATTGATCATGCCTAATATGTCATTTAATCACTTGGACTGTGAGGCATGCATATTAGGAAAGCATTGTAGGACTGTTTTTCCAACATCAGAGACTACTTATGAGCATTGCTTTGATCTAGTTCATTCAGATGTGTGGACGGCTCCTTGTTTGTCTAGAGATAGTCAGAAGTACTTTGTGACATTCATTGATGAGAAGTCTAAGTATACTTGGCTTACATTGCTTCCATCTAAAGATAGGGTGCTAGAAGCATTTATGAACTTCCAAGCATATGTATCTAATCAATACAATGCTACTGTGAAGGTACTGAGATCAGATAATGGAGGTGAATACATCAGCAATGCCTTCAAGAGTCATCTAGCCAAGCATGGGATTGTGCATCAGACTAGCTGCCCTTATACACCACAGCAGAATGGTGTAGCTGAGAGGAAGAATAGGCACTTGATGGAGGTTGCTAGATCGATGATGTTTCATGCAAATGTCCCAAAACGGTTTTGGAGTGATGCTGTGCAGACTGCTTGCTATCTCATCAACGGGTTCCAACCAAGATATTGAAGAACCTGTCTCCATTTGAAGTGTTGAACAAGAGCAAACCTGTCATTGATCACCTACGTGTCTTTGGGTGTGTGTGCTATGTCATGGTTCCAGGAGAGCAGAGAAACAAGCTGGAGGCAAAGAGTACTAAGGCTATGTTCATTGGTTACTCTATCACTCAAAAGGGGTACAAGTGCTATGATCCTGAAGCAAGGAGGGTGATGGTATCTAGAGAAGTGAAGTTTGTTGAAACAAAAGGTTATTATGAAGAAAAGGAGTGGGAAAATCTGAAGGATTTGTCTCAAGCTCCATCTGATAAGGCAACAATACTGAGAGTATTGTTGGAGAAGCTCGGGATAGGGATATCCCAGGATCAGGAACCCGGGAGGAGAGAGCCTTCCAATCAGGCTGGTGGAGCTGGAAGAACAACTCCTCTTGATCATGAGAGGGGGAATGGAACTGAATCTGGTGAGCAAGAGCAAAACCAAGAGGATTCAGGCCTTCATGATCAAGATACATCACAAGAAGTTGAGAACAATGTTCAGTCTAGTGGAGAAGTGGATGAGGGTCAGTCTAGTGGAGAAGAACAAGTCGGACCGGTCAGTTCAGAAGAGGAGCAAGTGGAGCCGGCTAGTGTTCAAACTGAAGATCAGGTTCAAGCTTTGAGGAGGAGCACAAGGATAAAGAGGGATCCTTCCAACTGGGTAAACACGAGAGTGTACTACAATGCCCAGGCTGTGGAGCATCCCTCTCAAGCCGTGTGTTCCTTTGCTGAGTTTCCAGAGGAGCATTATGCCTTTATGATTAGTCTGGATGAGAGTTATGTACCAAGGACTTATGAAGAAGCTATGTTAGACAAGGAATGGAAAGAATCAGTGGGAGCTGAAGCAGGTGCTATGATCAAAAATGATACATGGTATGAGAGTGAGCTGCCTAAGGGAAAGAAGGCTGTATCTAGTAGATGGATCTTCACAATCAAGTATCTAGCAAATGGACAGATTGATAGGAAGAAGACCAGATTGGTTGCAAGAGGATTTACACAGACCTATGGAGAGGATTACATTGATACCTTTGCACCAGTAGCTAAGCTGCACACAGTTCGGATTGTGTTGTCCATTGCAACAAACTTGGAGTGGGATTTGTGGCAAATGGATGTGAAGAATGCTTTCCTGCAAGGTGAACTTGAAGATGAAGTATACATGCATCCGCCTCCTGGTCTTGAGCATCTAGTAAAGCCAGGGAATGTTTTGAGATTGAAGAAGGCAATATATGGGCTGAAACAATCACCTAGAGCTTGGTACAGGAAGCTGAGTACAACACTCAATGGGAGAGGCTTTAGGAAGTCTGAACTAGATCACACTCTCTTTACCTTGACAGGACCCTCAGGGATCATTGTGATTCTAGTGTATGTGGATGATTTGATTATCACAGGGAGTGATAAGGCAGGGATTCAAGCTACTAAGGAGTTTCTCAAATCTGTGTTTGACATCAAGGATTTGGGAGAGATGAAGTATTTTCTGGGCATTGAGATATGCAGATCAAAGGAGGGTTTGTTTATGTCTCAAAGGAAGTATACTATGGATATGTTGAAAGAGACTGATGTGCTTGGAGGAAAGATAGCCAAGACACCTCTCGAGGAAGGATATAAGGTTCTGCGTGAGGGGGAGGTTGAAGAGAAGCAGCTGTTTGAGGATCCTAAGCTATACAGGAAGATGGTGGGCAAGCTGATCTACTTGACCATCACTAGGCCAGATATATGCTTTGCGGTGAATCAAGTGAGTCAGCATATGCAGGCACCAAAGGTCCATCATTGGAAGATGGTTGATAGGATACTGAGGTATTTGAGTGGCACGTCTGGTCAAGGAGTTTGGATGGGTTGTAATGGCAGTAC
The DNA here is from genome assembly GCF_020379485.1 of Brassica napus. Classification (NCBI taxonomy): domain Eukaryota; kingdom Viridiplantae; phylum Streptophyta; class Magnoliopsida; order Brassicales; family Brassicaceae; genus Brassica; species Brassica napus. The sequence goes on along the minus strand of NW_026016955.1, from coordinate 50,983 downwards.
AGAAGTGGTTGGATATTGTGATGCTGATTGGGCAGGAGATAGAGTGGACAGGAGATCAACTACTGGGTATTGTACATTCATTGGAGGGAACTTGGTCACTTGGAAGAGTAAGAAGCAGAAGGTTATCTCCTGTTCAAGTGCTGAAGCTGAGTATAGAGCCATGTTGAAGCTGACAAACGAGTTGGTGTGGATCAAGGGGATCTTGAAGCATTTGGAGATTGAGCAGAGTACTCCTATGACAATGCATTGTGACAATCAAGCAGCTATCCACATTGCTTCTAACTCAGTCTTTCATGAGAGGACGAAGCATATAGAAGTTGATTGCCACAAGGTGAGGCAGATGATTATACTTGGAGTGATATTGCCATGTTATACAAGAAGTGAAGATCAGCTTGCAGATGTGTTTACTAAGGCAGCGAGATTGAAGACAATGGAGTCCATACTATCAAGACTTGGACTCATTGATCTTACTCCTAGGAGCTGAGCCCCTTAACCATGGAGTCTCCACTCTTTTTCCCTCATCAAGGTTTTATCCCATTGGGTTTTCCTTGGTGAGGTTTTTAATGAGGGAGGTCTTCATGGTTTCCAAGCTTGACTTGTTCTACATGGTCAAGCTTGAGGGGGAGTGTTGAGATGAGGAGATGAGGAGTGGATACATTGATAGAGGAAGAGTATTGGGTTAGTCAGTAACTTTGGGATTTACCACAGTAACTTTAGTTTTACTGTGGTAACTAAAGTGAGAAGAAGAGAAGTTACCCGGATGGGTTAAATTGGAGTCTAACTGAGGTTAATCCTTTCTTATCCTAAGTGAGACGTTGGAAGAGGATAAGGAAGGATAAGGGATCACTTTGACAGCCTGTATGATGCTGGAAAGGAGAGGATGCTTTTACACTAGTGCAAGCATGTGAGAAAGCACAGCCAAGTGATTCAAAAGGAGTTCCAGCCTGTCCTTTGACTCCACATGCTTATACATTTCGAAAACCCTTGTTGCTCTCTCTATATATACTTGTAAACCTCATCAGTTATTAATTAATGGAGTTTTGAGTATTCTCTCTCTACTTATTCTCTTAATCTCTTTAATCTTACATAAAACAGTATGATTGTTCTTAAACTTGGTTAGAAACACTCTAATACACAAAAGTGTATGATTGTTCATACACTCTAATAATCAGTGTATGAACAATCATATGTTTTGTGTATTAGAGTGTTTCTAACCAAGTTTAAGAACAATCATACTGTTTTATGTAAGATTAAAGAGATTAAGAGAATAAGTAGAGAGAGAATACTCAAAACTCCATTAATTAATAACTGATGAGGTTTACAAGTATATATAGAGAGAGCAACAAGGGTTTTCGAAATGTAAGCATGTGGAGTCAAAGGACAGACTGGAACTCCTTTTGAATCACTTGGCTGTGCTTTCTCACATGCTTGCACTAGTGTAAAAGCATCCTCTCCTTTCCAGCATCATACAGGCTGTCAAAGTGATCCCTTATCCTTCCTTATCCTCTTCCAACGTCTCACTTAGGATAAGAAAGGATTAACCTCAGTTAGACTCCAATTTAACCCATCCGGGTAACTTCTCTCTTCTCACTTTAGTTACCACAGTAAAACTAAAGTTACTGTGGTAAATCCCAAAGTTACTGACTAACCCAATACTCTTCCTCTATCAATGTATCCACTCCTCATCTCCTCATCTCAACACTCCCCCTCAAGCTTGACCATGTAGAACAAGTCAAGCTTGGAAACCATGAAGACCTCCCTCATTAAAAACCTCACCAAGGAAAACCCAATGGGATAAAACCTTGATGAGGGAAAAAGAGTGGAGACTCCATGGTTAAGGGGCTCATCTCCTAGGAGTAAGATCAATGAGTCCAAGTCTTGATAGTATGGACTCCATTGTCTTCAATCTCGCTGCCTTAGTAAACACATCTGCAAGCTGATCTTCACTTCTTGTATAACATGGCAATATCACTCCAAGTATAATCATCTGCCTCACCTTGTGGCAATCAACTTCTATATGCTTCGTCCTCTCATGAAAGACTGAGTTAGAAGCAATGTGGATAGCTGCTTGATTGTCACAATGCATTGTCATAGGAGTACTCTGCTCAATCTCCAAATGCTTCAAGATCCCCTTGATCCACACCAACTCGTTTGTCAGCTTCAACATGGCTCTATACTCAGCTTCAGCACTTGAACAGGAGATAACCTTCTGCTTCTTACTCTTCCAAGTGACCAAGTTCCCTCCAATGAATGTACAATACCCAGTAGTTGATCTCCTGTCCACTCTATCTCCTGCCCAATCAGCATCACAATATCCAACCACTTCTGTACTGCCATTACAACCCATCCAAACTCCTTGACCAGACGTGCCACTCAAATACCTCAGTATCCTATCAACCATCTTCCAATGATGGACCTTTGGTGCCTGCATATGCTGACTCACTTGATTCACCGCAAAGCATATATCTGGCCTAGTGATGGTCAAGTAGATCAGCTTGCCCACCATCTTCCTGTATAGCTTAGGATCCTCAAACAGCTGCTTCTCTTCAACCTCCCCCTCACGCAGAACCTTATATCCCTCCTCGAGAGGTGTCTTGGCTATCTTTCCTCCAAGCACATCAGTCTCCTTCAACATATCCATAGTATACTTCCTTTGAGACATAAACAAACCCTCCTTTGATCTGCATATCTCAATGCCCAGAAAATACTTCATCTCTCCCAAATCCTTGATGTCAAACACAGATTTGAGAAACTCCTTAGTAGCTTGAATCCCTGCCTTATCACTCCCTGTGATAATCAAATCATCCACATACACTAGAATCACAATGATCCCTGAGGGTCCTGTCAAGGTGAAAAGAGTGTGATCTAGTTCAGACTTCCTAAAGCCTCTCCCATTGAGTGTTGTACTCAGCTTCCTGTACCAAGCTCTAGGTGATTGTTTCAGCCCATATATTGCCTTCTTCAATCTCAATACATTCCCTGGCTTTACTAGGTGCTCAAGACCAGGAGGCGGATGCATGTATACTTCATCTTCAAGTTCACCTTGCAGGAAAGCATTCTTCACATCCATTTGCCACAAATCCCACTCCAAGTTTGTTGCAATGGACAACACAATCCGAACTGTGTGCAGCTTAGCTACTGGTGCAAAGGTATCAATGTAATCCTCTCCATAGGTCTGTGTAAATCCTCTTGCAACCAATCTAGTCTTCTTCCTATCAATCTGTCCATTTGCTAGATACTTGATTGTGAAGATCCATCTACTAGATACAGCCTTCTTTCCCTTAGGCAGCTCACTCTCATACCATGTATCATTTTTGATCATAGCACCTGCTTCAGCTCCCACTGATTCTTTCCATTCCTTGTCTAACATAGCTTCTTCATAAGTCCTTGGTACATAACTCTCATCCAGACTAATCATAAAGGCATAATGCTCCTCTGGAAACTCAGCAAAGGAACACATGGCTTGAGGGATGCTCCACAGCCTGGGCATTGTAGTACACTCTGTTTACCCAGTTGGAAGGATCCCTCTTTATCCTTGTGCTCCTCCTCAAAGCTTGAACCTGATCTTCAGTTTGAACACTAGCCGGCTCCACTTGCTCCTCTTCTGAACTGACCGGTCCGACTTGTTCTTCTCCACTAGACTGACCCTCATCCACTTCTCCACTAGACTGAACATTGTTCTCAACTTCTTGTGATGTATCTTGATCATGAAGGCCTGAATCCTCTTGGTTTTGCTCTTGCTCACCAGATTCAGTTCCATTCCCCCTCTCATGATCAAGAGGACTTGTTCTTCCAGCTCCACCAGCCTGATTGGAAGGCTCTCTCCTCCCGGGTTCCTGATCCTGGGATATCCCTATCCCGAGCTTCTCCAACAATACTCTCAGTATTGTTGCCTTATCAGATGGAGCTTGAGACAAATCCTTCAGATTTTCCCACTCCTTTTTCATAATAACCTTTTGTTTCAACAAACTTCACTTCTCTAGATACCATCACCCTCCTTGCTTCAGGATCATAGCACTTGTACCCCTTTTGAGTGATAGAGTAACCAATGAACATAGCCTTAGTACTCTTTGCCTCAAGCTTGTTTCTCTGCTCTCCTGGAACCATGACATAGCACACACACCCAAAGACACGTAGGTGATCAATGACAGGTTTGCTCTTGTTCAACACTTCAAATGGAGACAGGTTCTTCAATATCTTAGTTGGAACCCTGTTGATGAGATAGCAAGCAGTCTGCACAGCATCACTCCAAAACCGTTTTGGGACATTTGCATGAAACATCATCGATCTAGCAACCTCCATCAAGTGCCTATTCTTCCTCTCAGCTACACCATTCTGCTGTGGTGTATAAGGGCAGCTAGTCTGATGCACAATCCCATGCTTGGCTAGATAACTCTTGAAGGCATTGCTGATGTATTCACCTCCATTATCTGATCTCAGTACCTTCACAGTAGCATTGTATTGATTAGATACATATGCTTGGAAGTTCATAAATGCTTCTAACACCCTATCTTTAGATGGAAGCAATGTAAGCCAAGTATACTTAGACTTCTCATCAATAAATGTCACAAAGTACTTCTGGCTATCTCTAGACAAACAAGGAGCTGTCCACACATCTGAATGAACTAGATCAAAGCAATGCTCATAAGTAGTCTCTGATGTTGGAAAAACAGTCCTACAATGCTTTCCTAATATGCATGCTTCACAGTCCAAGTGATTAAATGACATATTAGGCATGATCAATTCAATTGCACGAGCATGTGGATGTCCCAATCTAGCATGCCAAGTCATACTATCACACCTATCAACAGCACTACTTAAGCACACAGAATCAAAAGGTTTAGAATTCTTAGCCATTTGAAGATGGTATAGCTGATTCTTGCTGTCCCCTCTGCCAATAACTCTCCCAGTCTTCAAATCTTGAAACTCCACTTCATCAGGTCTGAATACTACTTGACAATTAAGATCAATGGTAGCTTTCTTCACAGATAATAGATTTGAAGTGAACTGAGGCATGTAGAAGGCAGCGTGTCCTTCTCAAACAGTTTGAGCTTTCCCACTCCTTCTATTGGGATCATAGCACCATTAGCTATCATAACACTCCCTGTTGCAGCCTTGATCTCACTTATAAGCCTCCTATCACTGATCATATGATGACTTGCTCCAGAATCAATCACAATGGGTTTAGAAGCTCCGGATTGTATAGCATGCTTCTTGCTTGCTGCTAAGGCTTGTACATGTTCCATGAACACTCTCCATTCCTTCCTGGTGATGCGATCATCAGCTCCACTCCCTTTCTCCTGCTCTTTTAACACCCCACTGTCTTCTACTGATTGCCCCATGTAGGCTGAGTAAGAACACTCTCCCACAACTCTCTTCCTACCCTTTCCTATGTTGATAGAAGCTTTGGATAGCATTCTGCACCTCCTCCTCTTCCGGAAGCCCTCACTCCTACTCCCGGTTAGCCTCCATGAGCCCTCACTCCTACTCATGGTTAGCTTCTGGAAGCTCTCACTCCTACTCCCAGTTGGCTTCCATGAGCTCTCACTCCTACTCATGGTTAGCCTCTCATCATCTCTCATTATCTCATACGCCCTTCTTATAAGCACACAGATCTCTTCCATTTCCGGAAGCTGTTCCCCTCTTAGAACCATCTCCACCAGCCACCCATATGATGACTCCATGCTCGCCAAGAGCTTCAAGACCATCTCTTGCTCTCGTGTAGTATCCCCATCCACATGGGATCTCAACCCTTGTAGTTCAACCCACAAATGTTGTAGCTTCCTCACATGGTTATTGAACTCTTCTCTTCCTGGTTTAACTCCACTGATCACCTTCTTGACTTCATACACTCTCCTAAGACTGATCTTGTTCTCATAAACATCTTCAATCTTCTCAAGCAGTGTACTTTCTTCAAGACTAAAGCAATTTCCACTTGTTCTCTTGCTGTCTGATCTTTCTCAGCAGCTTTACCCTTCAAAGACTCTTCCTTCTCATGGTTTCTCCAAACTCCACACCTTTTCAGAGTTGTTTTCATTTGTGAGAACCACCCCCACTCAATCCCTCTCTCTTTCTTCTCTTCACGCCTTGTTGTACCAGATTGAAGCAGCTCCATTTTCTTTAGCCTAGATCTTCCCTCAAATGCTTCTAATCTCACACGCCAAGCTCAACCACAAGCTAGACCCCTCTTCTGACCTTGTTAAACACCTAAAAGGACTCCCTTGAAGCTGACTCTCCAAAAGAAACACCAACAGACACAAGCTTGAATTTTAAAGGATCTAGCTCTTGAAAAATCTCAAGAACTCTCAAGAACACTCAAGAACACTCAAGAAAAACGAAATCACTCTCTCCTTTTAAAGCAACCTGGCTCTGATACCATATACACATACACTTTGTGTATTAGAGTGTTTCTAACCAAGTTTAAGAACAATCATACTGTTTTATGTGAGATTAAAGAGATTAAGAGAATAAGTAGAGAGAGAATACTCAAAACTCCATTAATTAATAACTGATGAGGTTTACAAGTATATATAGAGAGAGCAACAAGGGTTTTCGAAATGTATAAGCATGTGGAGTCAAAGGACAGACTGGAACTCCTTTTGAATCACTTGGCTGTGCTTTCTCACATGCTTGCACTAGTGTAAAAGCATCCTCTCCTTTCCAGCATCATACAGGCTGTCAAAGTGATCCCTTATCCTTCCTTATCCTCTTCCAACGTCTCACTTAGGATAAGAAAGGATTAACCTCAGTTAGACTCCAATTTAACCCATCCGGGTAACTTCTCTTCTTCTCACTTTAGTTACCACAGTAAAACTAAAGTTACTGTGGTAAATCCCAAAGTTACTGACTAACCCAATACTCTTCCTCTATCAATGTATCCACTCCTCATCTCCTCATCTCAACATGATTAGAATGACAAAGAAGCTGTCATATTCCCAAACAGGAAAACTGGGATCACCTGATTTGAAAGTGGGATAGCTTCTTCATCCTAACTCCTATGAGATTTACTCAGCTTCCTGGTGATTCTCCACTACTTTATGTTTCAAAATCAAGCTTCTTACTGTTAACTTGAAGAGAAGAAGTGGAGAAGCAAAAGTGATGAGTTGAGTTGGTGCTTGTGCAAAGACATGGCAAGATCTTCAGAGATTGTATGTTAAGGCTTTGGGAGAGTCTTAAGGCTTCAGAAGTGGTCTGATGAGTGTGCAAAGATAGGGTTAAGTCCAGGAGGGACTTAGACACCATTTAGAGAAGATTTGGGTCAGACAGTAACTCCAAAGTTACCACAGTAACTTGGAGAGTTACCACAGTAAGAGTGGAGAAGTTTGGGCAAGTTGGTGTAAAAGTGAATAGTGAATCACTAGTCACTATTCAGGTTGACTATTCACTATTTGGGTCACTATTCAGAATGTGAAGAGTGCATAGTGTATGGATAAGGCACCAAGGTTTGAATTTAGTCAAAGGGAATCAAGAAGATGCTGTGTGGAGCTGATTGGTTACTTTGGGGCATGGACAGGCTGGCTGTTGCTGTAAAGGAAGAGCAGCCACGACCATGCACCTAGACTGATCTGTGGAAGATACAAAGGAGCCTAAGGAGAGCCAATCACAGCACAGCTTGGTTGAATTAAAGTGAGCCAGCTTAGCTTATCCAATCAGCACACATCACTCAGATTACAACAAGACCAACTCATCCTCACCATCCATTCCTCTCAAGTCATTTCTATCCATTAGATTTAGGTTTCTAATGTTGCAAACATGTAAAGCCTATATAAGGCATGTGTATGGACGAAATTGAAAGCTCTCTTAAGAGAGTATGGGGTTTTCCCCATCTCCTTCATAAATATAAAAGTGTGTTCTTGATCAGATTCCCTTAATCTACCCCTTTCTTAGTCTCTAATCTCTTAATCTCTCTAAGTCTCTTTGTTTCTGATTCAAGTTCATACTAGTTTCATCAGACCTCTTATTCAACTAGTTCAAGACCTTATTCTTTGCCTCTAATGGCTTCTCATACACATACACAGCCAGAGCTCTCAAATCTCATATGGTATCAGAGCCAGGTTCATCAGAACCTGAGCTGAGCTTCCGCAAATCCACAGCTCTCATCTCAGCTCAAACCAAACCCTTGAAGTCATATCCATCCGAGTTCAGCTCTTGAAGAAGAAGAGACTTGAAGCCATGGAGTGTTATCCTGTCCCTCAAGCCGTTGCTGTCTGTACCTGATGGAGAGAGTCTCATTGGAAGCAAAGGAGGATGGAGAGGCGTCATGAACCTCAAGCCAAAACTCCTTGTCCAAGAGCTTGTTACATCCTGCTACAAGAAAGATGAAGTGAAGAGAAGCAGGCTTGATAGTATGGAGCAAAGAGGGGTCTTTGGGTGTGAGAAACAAGAAGGAGGCCATGGACTGAAGGAGAAGGAGTTGGGTGACGACCTAGACTCTTGAATCCAACCATATCATGGCCAGATTGCCTTTGGAGGCTTAAGGAACCAACCTGGTTCCTTGTGTAAGCGATTCTTAAAACCTTCTTGATAATGAGCTTGTGTTGTGTTATTGCCTGGTTAGTGTGATGTGTATTGATTGAAAACCTGAGGATAATGTGTGATTGCTAAATATAATTAGTTGAATCTGTCCCAGGATGCTTTAAAGGCTTGTTTAGTGTTTAAAGAGTAAAATGCTTGCTCCTGTTAAGTAATGAGTTTGCTAAATGTGAAATGATATTGTTTGAAGCTCATGAACTGAAAACAGATTGAAAGTAATGCATTGTCTGATGTTAAGTGATGATAGTAATGCTTAGCCTAAGTTATAAATGAATGTGTGATGAATTGTATTGTTGCATTCATGAATTAAAACTGATTAAGGTTAGTGCATACTGTCAAATGGCTGTCTTACATTGAAGCATTAGATTCATGTCTAAATGCTGAGTAAAGAAGCTTTAAATTGCCTAAGTAGCTTGTATTGAATCTGTTAGGATCATGCTAGTGCTTAGAGAGTTTGCTTGCAAAGATTAGAACTTGAAAATGTCTAGTTTAATCTGTTGCATTGCTTAAAGACATTGGTGTTCAAACTTGATGATGCATCAAGGGTTGACCCAATGCACTTGTGTCTTATCTTTGCTGGAGTTTGAGTGATGTTTCAGGTTCACAAGAGGTGTTCTTGGTTCACCATCCATCCGAGTTGAAAGAGGAAGACTTTGCCCATTGTGTGGAGCAATGGAGAGTTGAGAAAGAAGTGGTGATGCGCCACTGGTGTGAAGTCTCACTGAAGCTCACTTGCAAGCTTGGACCTATACTCAATCCAAGCTTGAGGAGGGGAGTTTAGTGAGCTTCCAAGCGATCCAAGAAGTCCATTGCAACCATCTGAAGAAGGAGCCATCCGGGCTTAGGCTGTGGCGAGTCTATTCAAGAGAGTACTCAAACTAAGACAGAGTACTCTTGGCTGTGAGAAGATGAAGGCAACTCTATCAAGGCGGCTTCTAGTGTGAAGTGATTGGAGAGATAGCTGAAGCTTCCACAAGCATTCCATGAAGATGGCAAGATCAGAAGAGAAGCGGCAATGGTGTGTGTGTGAGGATCATGAAGCAATCCATTCAAGCTTGTTCCTGTGAGAGTCTCAAGCTTGAGGGGGAGTGTTGAAGCTTACATGATCCAAGAGAGCTTGGTGGTTATTCTAGAAGAGGAAGCAACCTGTTGAGAAGTATGATGAAGGATGAAGAAGCAATGTCCAAGGCGGCTTCAAGTGTTGAGGTGATTGGAGAGTGGCTGAAGCATCCTCATGTAGCTCAAGCAACAAGGTGGCGACTCTATAAGAAGAAGAAGCAGCCAAGACTCAGTAAGAGAAGTTGTATCTCCAAGAAGAGGCTGATCTGGTGTGTCCGAGCACTTCAACCTAACAAGAGGTTAGGTGAAAGGGGGAGAGACCAAGATTAGGCAGTAAGGAGAGTACAAGGCGTGGGATGATTGTAGAGGCCATGATCCAGAGTCTTTGTGTCCCTTACATTGTTGGTAAGGCACAAAGACTCACTGGCCAATCCCTAGGCCTTGGAGACTTTACTCTTTTTCCCTCATCAAGGTTTTGTCCCAAAGGGTTTTCCTTGGTGAGGTTTTTAATGAGGAAGTTCTTCAAGGTTTCAAGCTTGACTTAGGATCAGCTAGAGTCAAGCTTGAGGGGGAGTGTTAACTTGAAGAGAAGAAGTGGAGAAGCAAAAGTGATGAGTTGAGTTGGTGCTTGTGCAAAGACATGGCAAGATCTTCAGAGATTGTATGTTAAGGCTTTGGGAGAGTCTTAAGGCTTCAGAAGTGGTCTGATGAGTGTGCAAAGATAGGGTTAAGTCCAGGAGGGACTTAGACACCATTTAGAGAAGATTTGGGTCAGACAGTAACTCCAAAGTTACCACAGTAACTTTGGAGAGTTACCACAGTAAGATTGGAGAAGTTTGGGCAAGTTGGTGTAAAAGTGAATAGTGAATCACTAGTCACTATTCAGGTTGACTATTCACTATTTGGGTCACTATTCATGTGAAGAGTGCATAGTGTATGGATAAGGCACCAAGGTTTGAATTTAGTCAAAGGGAATCAAGAAGATGCTGTGTGGAGCTGATTGGTTACTTTGGGGCATGGACAGGCTGGCTGTTGCTGTAAAGGAAGAGCAGCCACGACCATGCACCTAGACTGATCTGTGGATAGATACAAAGGAGCCTAAGGAGAGCCAATCACAGCACAGCCTTGGTTTGAATTAAAGTGAGCCAGCTTAGCTTATCCAATCAGCACACATCACTCAGATTACAACAAGACCAACTCATCCTCACCATCCATTCCTCTCAAGTCATTTCTATCCATTAGATTTAGGTTTCTAATGTTGCAAACATGTAAAGCCTATATAAGGCATGTGTATGGACGAAATTGAAAGCTCTCTTAAGAGAGTATGGGGGTTTTCCCATCTCCTTCATAAATATAAAAGTGTGTTCTTGATCAGATTCCCTTAATCTACCCCTTTCTTAGTCTCTAATCTCTTAATCTCTCTAAGTCTCTTTGTTTCTGATTCAAGTTCATACTAGTTTCATCAGACCTCTTATTCAACTAGTTCAAGACCTTATTCTTTGCCTCTAATGGCTTCTCATACACATACACAGCCAGAGCTCTCAAATCTCATACTTACATCGCGATTCATCCTGGTTTGATTAGAATGACAAAGAAGCTGTCATATTCCCAAACAGGAAAACTGGGATCACCTGATTTGAAAGTGGGATAGCTTCTTCATCCTAACTCCTATGAGATTTATTCAGCTTCCTGGTGATTCTCCACTACTTTATGTATCAAAATCAAGCTTCTTACATCGCGATTCATCCTGGTTTGATTAGAATGACAAAGAAGCTGTCATATTCCCAAACAGGAAAACTGGGATCACCTGATTTGAAAGTGGGATAGCTTCTTCATCCTAACTCCTATGAGATTTATTCAGCTTCCTGGTGATTCTCCACTACTTTATGTATCAAAATCAAGCTTCTTACATCGCGATTCATCCTGGTTTGATTAGAATGACAAAGAAGCTGTCATATTCCCAAACAGGAAAACTGGGATCACCTGATTTGAAAGTGGGATAGCTTCTTCATCCTAACTCCTATGAGATTTATTCAGCTTCCTGGTGATTCTCCACTACTTTATGTATCAAAATCAAGCTTCTTACATCGCGATTCATCCTGGTTTGATTAGAATGACAAAGAAGCTGTCATATTCCCAAACAGGAAAACTGGGATCACCTGATTTGAAAGTGGGATAGCTTCTTCATCCTAACTCCTATGAGATTTATTCAGCTTCCTGGTGATTCTCCACTACTTTATGTATCAAAATCAAGCTTCTTACATCGCGATTCATCCTGGTTTGATTAGAATGACAAAGAAGCTGTCATATTCCCAAACAGGAAAACTGGGATCACCTGATTTGAAAGTGGGATAGCTTCTTCATCCTAACTCCTATGAGATTTATTCACTTCCTGGTGATTCTCCACTACTTTATGTATCAAAATCAAGCTTCTTACATCGCGATTCATCCTGGTTTGATTAGAATGACAAAGAAGCTGTCATATTCCCAAACAGGAAAACTGGGATCACCTGATTTGAAAGTGGGATAGCTTCTTCATCCTAACTCCTATGAGATTTATTCAGCTTCCTGGTGATTCTCCACTACTTTATGTATCAAAATCAAGCTTCTTACATCGCGATTCATCCTGGTTTGATTAGAATGACAAAGAAGCTGTCATATTCCCAAACAGGAAAACTGGGATCACCTGATTTGAAAGTGGGATAGCTTCTTCATCCTAACTCCTATGAGATTTATTCAGCTTCCTGGTGATTCTCCACTACTTTATGTATCAAAATCAAGCTTCTTACATCGCGATTCATCCTGGTTTGATTAGAATGACAAAGAAGCTGTCATATTCCCAAACAGGAAAACTGGGATCACCTGATTTGAAAGTGGGATAGCTTCTTCATCCTAACTCCTATGAGATTTATTCAGCTTCCTGGTGATTCTCCACTACTTTATGTATCAAAATCAAGCTTCTTACATCGCGATTCATCCTGGTTTGATTAGAATGACAAAGAAGCTGTCATATTCCCAAACAGGAAAACTGGGATCACCTGATTTGAAAGTGGGATAGCTTCTTCATCCTAACTCCTATGAGATTTATTCAGCTTCCTGGTGATTCTCCACTACTTTATGTATCAAAATCAAGCTTCTTACATCGCGATTCATCCTGGTTTGATTAGAATGACAAAGAAGCTGTCATATTCCCAAACAGGAAAACTGGGATCACCTGATTTGAAAGTGGGATAGCTTCTTCATCCTAACTCCTATGAGATTTATTCAGCTTCCTGGTGATTCTCCACTACTTTATGTATCAAAATCAAGCTTCTTACATCGCGATTCATCCTGGTTTGATTAGAATGACAAAGAAGCTGTCATATTCCCAAACAGGAAAACTGGGATCACCTGATTTGAAAGTGGGATAGCTTCTTCATCCTAACTCCTATGAGATTTATTCAGCTTCCTGGTGATTCTCCACTACTTTATGTATCAAAATCAAGCTTCTTACATCGCGATTCATCCTGGTTTGATTAGAATGACAAAGAAGCTGTCATATTCCCAAACAGGAAAACTGGGATCACCTGATTTGAAAGTGGGATAGCTTCTTCATCCTAACTCCTATGAGATTTATTCAGCTTCCTGGTGATTCTCCACTACTTTATGTATCAAAATCAAGCTTCTTACATCGCGATTCATCCTGGTTTGATTAGAATGACAAAGAAGCTGTCATATTCCCAAACAGGAAAACTGGGATCACCTGATTTGAAAGTGGGATAGCTTCTTCATCCTAACTCCTATGAGATTTATTCAGCTTCCTGGTGATTCTCCACTACTTTATGTATCAAAATCAAGCTTCTTACATCGCGATTCATCCTGGTTTGATTAGAATGACAAAGAAGCTGTCATATTCCCAAACAGGAAAACTGGGATCACCTGATTTGAAAGTGGGATAGCTTCTTCATCCTAACTCCTATGAGATTTATTCAGCTTCCTGGTGATTCTCCACTACTTTATGTATCAAAATCAAGCTTCTTACATCGCGATTCATCCTGGTTTGATTAGAATGACAAAGAAGCTGTCATATTCCCAAACAGGAAAACTGGGATCACCTGATTTGAAAGTGGGATAGCTTCTTCATCCTAACTCCTATGAGATTTATTCAGCTTCCTGGTGATTCTCCACTACTTTATGTATCAAAATCAAGCTTCTTACATCGCGATTCATCCTGGTTTGATTAGAATGACAAAGAAGCTGTCATATTCCCAAACAGGAAAACTGGGATCACCTGATTTGAAAGTGGGATAGCTTCTTCATCCTAACTCCTATGAGATTTATTCAGCTTCCTGGTGATTCTCCACTACTTTATGTATCAAAATCAAGCTTCTTACATCGCGATTCATCCTGGTTTGATTAGAATGACAAAGAAGCTGTCATATTCCCAAACAGGAAAACTGGGATCACCTGATTTGAAAGTGGGATAGCTTCTTCATCCTAACTCCTATGAGATTTATTCAGCTTCCTGGTGATTCTCCACTACTTTATGTATCAAAATCAAGCTTCTTACATCGCGATTCATCCTGGTTTGATTAGAATGACAAAGAAGCTGTCATATTCCCAAACAGGAAAACTGGGATCACCTGATTTGAAAGTGGGATAGCTTCTTCATCCTAACTCCTATGAGATTTATTCAGCTTCCTGGTGATTCTCCACTACTTTATGTATCAAAATCAAGCTTCTTACATCGCGATTCATCCTGGTTTGATTAGAATGACAAAGAAGCTGTCATATTCCCAAACAGGAAAACTGGGATCACCTGATTTGAAAGTGGGATAGCTTCTTCATCCTAACTCCTATGAGATTTATTCAGCTTCCTGGTGATTCTCCACTACTTTATGTATCAAAATCAAGCTTCTTACATCGCGATTCATCCTGGTTTGATTAGAATGACAAAGAAGCTGTCATATTCCCAAACAGGAAAACTGGGATCACCTGATTTGAAAGTGGGATAGCTTCTTCATCCTAACTCCTATGAGATTTATTCAGCTTCCTGGTGATTCTCCACTACTTTATGTATCAAAATCAAGCTTCTTACATCGCGATTCATCCTGGTTTGATTAGAATGACAAAGAAGCTGTCATATTCCCAAACAGGAAAACTGGGATCACCTGATTTGAAAGTGGGATAGCTTCTTCATCCTAACTCCTATGAGATTTATTCAGCTTCCTGGTGATTCTCCACTACTTATGTATCAAAATCAAGCTTCTTACATCGCGATTCATCCTGGTTTGATTAGAATGACAAAGAAGCTGTCATATTCCCAAACAGGAAAACTGGGATCACCTGATTTGAAAGTGGGATAGCTTCTTCATCCTAACTCCTATGAGATTTATTCAGCTTCCTGGTGATTCTCCACTACTTTATGTATCAAAATCAAGCTTCTTACATCGCGATTCATCCTGGTTTGATTAGAATGACAAAGAAGCTGTCATATTCCCAAACAGGAAAACTGGGATCACCTGATTTGAAAGTGGGATAGCTTCTTCATCCTAACTCCTATGAGATTTATTCAGCTTCCTGGTGATTCTCCACTACTTTATGTATCAAAATCAAGCTTCTTACATCGCGATTCATCCTGGTTTGATTAGAATGACAAAGAAGCTGTCATATTCCCAAACAGGAAAACTGGGATCACCTGATTTGAAAGTGGGATAGCTTCTTCATCCTAACTCCTATGAGATTTATTCAGCTTCCTGGTGATTCTCCACTACTTTATGTATCAAAATCAAGCTTCTTACATCGCGATTCATCCTGGTTTGATTAGAATGACAAAGAAGCTGTCATATTCCCAAACAGGAAAACTGGGATCACCTGATTTGAAAGTGGGATAGCTTCTTCATCCTAACTCCTATGAGATTTATTCAGCTTCCTGGTGATTCTCCACTACTTTATGTATCAAAATCAAGCTTCTTACATCGCGATTCATCCTGGTTTGATTAGAATGACAAAGAAGCTGTCATATTCCCAAACAGGAAAACTGGGATCACCTGATTTGAAAGTGGGATAGCTTCTTCATCCTAACTCCTATGAGATTTATTCAGCTTCCTGGTGATTCTCCACTACTTTATGTATCAAAATCAAGCTTCTTACATCGCGATTCATCCTGGTTTGATTAGAATGACAAAGAAGCTGTCATATTCCCAAACAGGAAAACTGGGATCACCTGATTTGAAAGTGGGATAGCTTCTTCATCCTAACTCCTATGAGATTTATTCAGCTTCCTGGTGATTCTCCACTACTTTATGTATCAAAATCAAGCTTCTTACATCGCGATTCATCCTGGTTTGATTAGAATGACAAAGAAGCTGTCATATTCCCAAACAGGAAAACTGGGATCACCTGATTTGAAAGTGGGATAGCTTCTTCATCCTAACTCCTATGAGATTTATTCAGCTTCCTGGTGATTCTCCACTACTTTATGTATCAAAATCAAGCTTCTTACATCGCGATTCATCCTGGTTTGATTAGAATGACAAAGAAGCTGTCATATTCCCAAACAGGAAAACTGGGATCACCTGATTTGAAAGTGGGATAGCTTCTTCATCCTAACTCCTATGAGATTTATTCAGCTTCCTGGTGATTCTCCACTACTTTATGTATCAAAATCAAGCTTCTTACATCGCGATTCATCCTGGTTTGATTAGAATGACAAAGAAGCTGTCATATTCCCAAACAGGAAAACTGGGATCACCTGATTTGAAAGTGGGATAGCTTCTTCATCCTAACTCCTATGAGATTTATTCACTTCCTGGTGATTCTCCACTACTTATGTATCAAAATCAAGCTTCTTACATCGCGATTCATCCTGGTTTGATTAGAATGACAAAGAAGCTGTCATATTCCCAAACAGGAAAACTGGGATCACCTGATTTGAAAGTGGGATAGCTTCTTCATCCTAACTCCTATGAGATTTATTCAGCTTCCTGGTGATTCTCCACTACTTTATGTATCAAAATCAAGCTTCTTACATCGCGATTCATCCTGGTTTGATTAGAATGACAAAGAAGCTGTCATATTCCCAAACAGGAAAACTGGGATCACCTGATTTGAAAGTGGGATAGCTTCTTCATCCTAACTCCTATGAGATTTATTCACTTCCTGGTGATTCTCCACTACTTTATGTATCAAAATCAAGCTTCTTACATCGCGATTCATCCTGGTTTGATTAGAATGACAAAGAAGCTGTCATATTCCCAAACAGGAAAACTGGGATCACCTGATTTGAAAGTGGGATAGCTTCTTCATCCTAACTCCTATGAGATTTATTCAGCTTCCTGGTGATTCTCCACTACTTTATGTATCAAAATCAAGCTTCTTACATCGCGATTCATCCTGGTTTGATTAGAATGACAAAGAAGCTGTCATATTCCCAAACAGGAAAACTGGGATCACCTGATTTGAAAGTGGGATAGCTTCTTCATCCTAACTCCTATGAGATTTATTCAGCTTCCTGGTGATTCTCCACTACTTTATGTATCAAAATCAAGCTTCTTACATCGCGATTCATCCTGGTTTGATTAGAATGACAAAGAAGCTGTCATATTCCCAAACAGGAAAACTGGGATCACCTGATTTGAAAGTGGGATAGCTTCTTCATCCTAACTCCTATGAGATTTATTCAGCTTCCTGGTGATTCTCCACTACTTTATGTATCAAAATCAAGCTTCTTACATCGCGATTCATCCTGGTTTGATTAGAATGACAAAGAAGCTGTCATATTCCCAAACAGGAAAACTGGGATCACCTGATTTGAAAGTGGGATAGCTTCTTCATCCTAACTCCTATGAGATTTATTCACTTCCTGGTGATTCTCCACTACTTTATGTATCAAAATCAAGCTTCTTACATCGCGATTCATCCTGGTTTGATTAGAATGACAAAGAAGCTGTCATATTCCCAAACAGGAAAACTGGGATCACCTGATTTGAAAGTGGGATAGCTTCTTCATCCTAACTCCTATGAGATTTATTCAGCTTCCTGGTGATTCTCCACTACTTTATGTATCAAAATCAAGCTTCTTACATCGCGATTCATCCTGGTTTGATTAGAATGACAAAGAAGCTGTCATATTCCCAAACAGGAAAACTGGGATCACCTGATTTGAAAGTGGGATAGCTTCTTCATCCTAACTCCTATGAGATTTATTCAGCTTCCTGGTGATTCTCCACTACTTTATGTATCAAAATCAAGCTTCTTACATCGCGATTCATCCTGGTTTGATTAGAATGACAAAGAAGCTGTCATATTCCCAAACAGGAAAACTGGGATCACCTGATTTGAAAGTGGGATAGCTTCTTCATCCTAACTCCTATGAGATTTATTCAGCTTCCTGGTGATTCTCCACTACTTTATGTATCAAAATCAAGCTTCTTACATCGCGATTCATCCTGGTTTGATTAGAATGACAAAGAAGCTGTCATATTCCCAAACAGGAAAACTGGGATCACCTGATTTGAAAGTGGGATAGCTTCTTCATCCTAACTCCTATGAGATTTATTCAGCTTCCTGGTGATTCTCCACTACTTTATGTATCAAAATCAAGCTTCTTACATCGCGATTCATCCTGGTTTGATTAGAATGACAAAGAAGCTGTCATATTCCCAAACAGGAAAACTGGGATCACCTGATTTGAAAGTGGGATAGCTTCTTCATCCTAACTCCTATGAGATTTATTCAGCTTCCTGGTGATTCTCCACTACTTTATGTATCAAAATCAAGCTTCTTACATCGCGATTCATCCTGGTTTGATTAGAATGACAAAGAAGCTGTCATATTCCCAAACAGGAAAACTGGGATCACCTGATTTGAAAGTGGGATAGCTTCTTCATCCTAACTCCTATGAGATTTATTCAGCTTCCTGGTGATTCTCCACTACTTTATGTATCAAAATCAAGCTTCTTACATCGCGATTCATCCTGGTTTGATTAGAATGACAAAGAAGCTGTCATATTCCCAAACAGGAAAACTGGGATCACCTGATTTGAAAGTGGGATAGCTTCTTCATCCTAACTCCTATGAGATTTATTCAGCTTCCTGGTGATTCTCCACTACTTTATGTATCAAAATCAAGCTTCTTACATCGCGATTCATCCTGGTTTGATTAGAATGACAAAGAAGCTGTCATATTCCCAAACAGGAAAACTGGGATCACCTGATTTGAAAGTGGGATAGCTTCTTCATCCTAACTCCTATGAGATTTATTCAGCTTCCTGGTGATTCTCCACTACTTTATGTATCAAAATCAAGCTTCTTACATCGCGATTCATCCTGGTTTGATTAGAATGACAAAGAAGCTGTCATATTCCCAAACAGGAAAACTGGGATCACCTGATTTGAAAGTGGGATAGCTTCTTCATCCTAACTCCTATGAGATTTATTCAGCTTCCTGGTGATTCTCCACTACTTTATGTATCAAAATCAAGCTTCTTACATCGCGATTCATCCTGGTTTGATTAGAATGACAAAGAAGCTGTCATATTCCCAAACAGGAAAACTGGGATCACCTGATTTGAAAGTGGGATAGCTTCTTCATCCTAACTCCTATGAGATTTATTCACTTCCTGGTGATTCTCCACTACTTTATGTATCAAAATCAAGCTTCTTACATCGCGATTCATCCTGGTTTGATTAGAATGACAAAGAAGCTGTCATATTCCCAAACAGGAAAACTGGGATCACCTGATTTGAAAGTGGGATAGCTTCTTCATCCTAACTCCTATGAGATTTATTCAGCTTCCTGGTGATTCTCCACTACTTTATGTATCAAAATCAAGCTTCTTACATCGCGATTCATCCTGGTTTGATTAGAATGACAAAGAAGCTGTCATATTCCCAAACAGGAAAACTGGGATCACCTGATTTGAAAGTGGGATAGCTTCTTCATCCTAACTCCTATGAGATTTATTCAACTTCCTGGTGATTCTCCACTACTTTATGTATCAAAATCAAGCTTCTTACATCGC
The DNA here is from genome assembly GCF_020379485.1 of Brassica napus. NCBI lineage: Eukaryota > Viridiplantae > Streptophyta > Magnoliopsida > Brassicales > Brassicaceae > Brassica > Brassica napus. The sequence continues at coordinate 31,388 of NW_026016955.1, read as the reverse complement.
GATTCATCCTGGTTTGATTAGAATGACAAAGAAGCTGTCATATTCCCAAACAGGAAAACTGGGATCACCTGATTTGAAAGTGGGATAGCTTCTTCATCCTAACTCCTATGAGATTTATTCAGCTTCCTGGTGATTCTCCACTACTTTATGTATCAAAATCAAGCTTCTTACATCGCGATTCATCCTGGTTTGATTAGAATGACAAAGAAGCTGTCATATTCCCAAACAGGAAAACTGGGATCACCTGATTTGAAAGTGGGATAGCTTCTTCATCCTAACTCCTATGAGATTTATTCAGCTTCCTGGTGATTCTCCACTACTTTATGTATCAAAATCAAGCTTCTTACATCGCGATTCATCCTGGTTTGATTAGAATGACAAAGAAGCTGTCATATTCCCAAACAGAAAACTGGGATCACCTGATTTGAAAGTGGGATAGCTTCTTCATCCTAACTCCTATGAGATTTATTCAGCTTCCTGGTGATTCTCCACTACTTTATGTATCAAAATCAAGCTTCTTACATCGCGATTCATCCTGGTTTGATTAGAATGACAAAGAAGCTGTCATATTCCCAAACAGGAAAACTGGGATCACCTGATTTGAAAGTGGGATAGCTTCTTCATCCTAACTCCTATGAGATTTATTCAGCTTCCTGGTGATTCTCCACTACTTTATGTATCAAAATCAAGCTTCTTACATCGCGATTCATCCTGGTTTGATTAGAATGACAAAGAAGCTGTCATATTCCCAAACAGGAAAACTGGGATCACCTGATTTGAAAGTGGGATAGCTTCTTCATCCTAACTCCTATGAGATTTATTCAGCTTCCTGGTGATTCTCCACTACTTTATGTATCAAAATCAAGCTTCTTACATCGCGATTCATCCTGGTTTGATTAGAATGACAAAGAAGCTGTCATATTCCCAAACAGGAAAACTGGGATCACCTGATTTGAAAGTGGGATAGCTTCTTCATCCTAACTCCTATGAGATTTATTCAGCTTCCTGGTGATTCTCCACTACTTTATGTATCAAAATCAAGCTTCTTACATCGCGATTCATCCTGGTTTGATTAGAATGACAAAGAAGCTGTCATATTCCCAAACAGGAAAACTGGGATCACCTGATTTGAAAGTGGGATAGCTTCTTCATCCTAACTCCTATGAGATTTATTCAGCTTCCTGGTGATTCTCCACTACTTTATGTATCAAAATCAAGCTTCTTACATCGCGATTCATCCTGGTTTGATTAGAATGACAAAGAAGCTGTCATATTCCCAAACAGGAAAACTGGGATCACCTGATTTGAAAGTGGGATAGCTTCTTCATCCTAACTCCTATGAGATTTATTCAGCTTCCTGGTGATTCTCCACTACTTTATGTATCAAAATCAAGCTTCTTACATCGCGATTCATCCTGGTTTGATTAGAATGACAAAGAAGCTGTCATATTCCCAAACAGGAAAACTGGGATCACCTGATTTGAAAGTGGGATAGCTTCTTCATCCTAACTCCTATGAGATTTATTCAGCTTCCTGGTGATTCTCCACTACTTTATGTATCAAAATCAAGCTTCTTACATCGCGATTCATCCTGGTTTGATTAGAATGACAAAGAAGCTGTCATATTCCCAAACAGGAAAACTGGGATCACCTGATTTGAAAGTGGGATAGCTTCTTCATCCTAACTCCTATGAGATTTATTCAGCTTCCTGGTGATTCTCCACTACTTTATGTATCAAAATCAAGCTTCTTACATCGCGATTCATCCTGGTTTGATTAGAATGACAAAGAAGCTGTCATATTCCCAAACAGGAAAACTGGGATCACCTGATTTGAAAGTGGGATAGCTTCTTCATCCTAACTCCTATGAGATTTATTCAGCTTCCTGGTGATTCTCCACTACTTTATGTATCAAAATCAAGCTTCTTACATCGCGATTCATCCTGGTTTGATTAGAATGACAAAGAAGCTGTCATATTCCCAAACAGGAAAACTGGGATCACCTGATTTGAAAGTGGGATAGCTTCTTCATCCTAACTCCTATGAGATTTATTCACTTCCTGGTGATTCTCCACTACTTTATGTATCAAAATCAAGCTTCTTACATCGCGATTCATCCTGGTTTGATTAGAATGACAAAGAAGCTGTCATATTCCCAAACAGGAAAACTGGGATCACCTGATTTGAAAGTGGGATAGCTTCTTCATCCTAACTCCTATGAGATTTATTCAGCTTCCTGGTGATTCTCCACTACTTTATGTATCAAAATCAAGCTTCTTACATCGCGATTCATCCTGGTTTGATTAGAATGACAAAGAAGCTGTCATATTCCCAAACAGGAAAACTGGGATCACCTGATTTGAAAGTGGGATAGCTTCTTCATCCTAACTCCTATGAGATTTATTCAGCTTCCTGGTGATTCTCCACTACTTTATGTATCAAAATCAAGCTTCTTACATCGCGATTCATCCTGGTTTGATTAGAATGACAAAGAAGCTGTCATATTCCCAAACAGGAAAACTGGGATCACCTGATTTGAAAGTGGGATAGCTTCTTCATCCTAACTCCTATGAGATTTATTCAGCTTCCTGGTGATTCTCCACTACTTTATGTATCAAAATCAAGCTTCTTACATCGCGATTCATCCTGGTTTGATTAGAATGACAAAGAAGCTGTCATATTCCCAAACAGGAAAACTGGGATCACCTGATTTGAAAGTGGGATAGCTTCTTCATCCTAACTCCTATGAGATTTATTCAGCTTCCTGGTGATTCTCCACTACTTTATGTATCAAAATCAAGCTTCTTACATCGCGATTCATCCTGGTTTGATTAGAATGACAAAGAAGCTGTCATATTCCCAAACAGGAAAACTGGGATCACCTGATTTGAAAGTGGGATAGCTTCTTCATCCTAACTCCTATGAGATTTATTCAGCTTCCTGGTGATTCTCCACTACTTTATGTATCAAAATCAAGCTTCTTACATCGCGATTCATCCTGGTTTGATTAGAATGACAAAGAAGCTGTCATATTCCCAAACAGGAAAACTGGGATCACCTGATTTGAAAGTGGGATAGCTTCTTCATCCTAACTCCTATGAGATTTATTCAGCTTCCTGGTGATTCTCCACTACTTTATGTATCAAAATCAAGCTTCTTACATCGCGATTCATCCTGGTTTGATTAGAATGACAAAGAAGCTGTCATATTCCCAAACAGGAAAACTGGGATCACCTGATTTGAAAGTGGGATAGCTTCTTCATCCTAACTCCTATGAGATTTATTCAGCTTCCTGGTGATTCTCCACTACTTTATGTATCAAAATCAAGCTTCTTACATCGCGATTCATCCTGGTTTGATTAGAATGACAAAGAAGCTGTCATATTCCCAAACAGGAAAACTGGGATCACCTGATTTGAAAGTGGGATAGCTTCTTCATCCTAACTCCTATGAGATTTATTCAGCTTCCTGGTGATTCTCCACTACTTTATGTATCAAAATCAAGCTTCTTACATCGCGATTCATCCTGGTTTGATTAGAATGACAAAGAAGCTGTCATATTTATGAGATTAAGAGATCCTTAGAGTAATCATAATAAAGAGAGTGTTTAGGAAGTGATTAAGAGAAGTTTGTGAAAGATTAGGAGACTAGATAGAGCCGTTTAGTGTCTAAGAGTAAACCATAGTGTCTAAGAGATTAGAGAGACTCAAACTGCTTAATCTTCATTAGGGTTGATGAGTTACAATATATAGAGAGAGCATACAAGGGTTTTCGAAATCAAGAGAAGACTAAAGCATGTGAGGTCAATCAGGAGAGGATAAGCTCATTTGGACTAGCCAATTAGCTTCTCCACATGCGCGGAGTATCTGGCATCTTGGACCGAGATGCTCTTGCCTTTCCAGCTGTTCCAGCCTGTCAAGGCGCGCTCTACCTTATCCCTAAACGGTCTGATGCCTCAAGGTAAGTTCCTTCCCTTTACCTTAGTTACCGTGTTACTTGGCTGATGCAAGGTAAGTCTTGGTCGATGCTGGATGGTACGGACTGTACGGCTTGTACGGCCTTGTACGGACGTCCGTACCATGCTCTCCCTAAACTCCCTTAAGCTTCCTCATCTCCTTTCCTCTTCAACTCCTTAGCTCTTCATACATATATTCAGCTCAACTCAACACTCCCCCTCAAGCTTAGCTTTGTATAAGTCTAAGCTTGGACAGCCACAAGATCTTCCTCATTAAAAACCTCACCAAAGAAAACCCAATGGGATAAAACTTTGATGAGGGAAAAAGAGTAAAGACCTTGCAGCTAAGGGGATTAGCTCCTTCTCTTCCCAAGATCAATGAGGCCCAACCTGATGTGAATGGACTCCATTGTCTTCTGTCTTGCAGCCTTGGTGAACACATCCGCTAGCTGATCTTCACTCCTTGTGTAACATGGCAAGATCACCCCTAGCACAATCATCTGCCTCACCTTGTGACAATCAACTTCAATGTGCTTGGTCCTCTCATGAAACACCGAGTTGGATGCAATGTGGATGGCAGCTTGATTGTCACAATGCATTGTCATTGGAGTTGCTTGATCAATCTCCAAGTGCTTCAAGATGCCTTTGATCCATACCAACTCGTTGGTGAGCTTCAGCATGGCTCTATACTCGGCTTCTGCACTTGAACATGACACTACCTTCTGCTTCTTGCTCTTCCAAGTCACCAAGTTGCCTCCAATGAATGTGCAATAGCCTGTGGTTGATCTCCTGTCTGCTCTATCACCAGCCCAATCCGCATCACAGTATCCCACCACTTCAGTGCTTCCATTGCAGCCCATCCATACTCCTTGATCAGGTGAGCCGTTGAGATACATCAAGATCCTCTCCACCATGCGCCAATGATGTTCCTTAGGCACTTGCATGTGTTGACTCACCTGATTCACAGCAAAACAAATGTCAGGTCTAGTTATAGTAAGATAAATCAATTTGCCAACTAGTTTTCTATAGAGTTTAGGATCCTGATAAGGTTTGCTGTCTTCAATCTCCCCCTCTCGTGGGACTTTGTAGCCATCCTCCATAGGCATCCTTGCTGTCTTGCCTCCATAAGCACCTGCACCTTTCAAAAGATCAAGTGTATACTTCCTTTGGGACATGAACAAACCTTCCTTGGATCTACATATCTCAATTCCAAGAAAGTATTTCATTTCTCCCAAGTCTTTAATCTCAAACATGGATTTAAGAAACTCCTTGGTTGCTATGATACCTTCCTTATCACTCCCTGTGATAATGATATCATCAACATACACAAGGAGTGCAATCATACCTGAGGGAGTCGTGAGTGTGAAGAGGGTGTGATCTAGTTCAGACTTCTTGAAGCCTCGGCCATTCAGAGTAGTGCTCAACTTGTTGTACCAAGCTCTTGGTGATTGCTTCAGCCCATAGATGGCTTTCTTCAGTCTCAACACATTTCCACTCTTCACTAAGTGTTCAAGGCCTGGAGGTGGATGCATATACACTTCATCCTCAAGTTCACCTTGTAGAAACGCATTCTTCACATCCATTTGCCATAACCCCCATCCAAGATTCACAGCCAAGCTTAGTACAATCCGGATTGTGTGGAGTTTAGCTACTGGTGCAAAGGTTTCTATGTAATCTTCTCCATAAGTTTGAGTGAAACCTCTTGCAACTAGCCTTGACTTCTTCCTCTCAACCTTTCCATCCGCTTTGTACTTGATTGTGAATATCCATCTACTAGTCACAGCCTTCTTCCCTTTTGGTAACTCACTCTCATACCATGTATCATTCTTGATCATCGCTCCTGCCTCATCTCCAACTGATTCCTTCCATTCTTTATCTTTCATTGCTTCTTCATAGCTTCTTGGGATGTGATTCTCATCCAAGTTTACCATGAAAGCGCAATGTGCTTCTGGATATTGAGCAAAGGAGCACACGGCTTGAGAAGGATGCTCCACAGCTTGGGCATTGTAGTACACTCTCGTGTTTACCCAACTGGAAGGATCCTTCCTTATCCTTGTACTCCTTCTTAGTGGCTGCACAACCGGTTCTTCTTCCTGTTGTTCTTCTACCACTTCATCTTGAGAAGGTGTTTGTGTCACACCATGATCATGTCCATGACCATCCGAGCCTATGCTCTCTTCTCCTTCATTCTCTACTCCTCCTTCATCTTGGTTGGCCTCTTGCATAGGCTCCTCATGCTCCTCTCCTCCCTCATGATCAAGGTGGGATGGTGAACCAACTTCAGGAGGTGTAGTTGCGTGATTCCTCGGATCCTGGGATGTACTGATTCCAAGACCTTCAAGAATGATCCGCAAGGTGGTGGCCTTGTCTGATGTTAAGTCCTTCAGGTCTTCTTGATTCTTTTCTTCATAGTATCCTCTATCTTCCAAGAACTTCACATCTCTAGATACAAGAACTCTCCTTGCTATAGGATCATAGCATTTGTATCCTTTCTGTGTAGCTGAGTATCCTATGAACACAGCCTTAGTGCTTCTTGCTTCTAGCTTGTTGATCATCTCTCCTGGTTTGAGGACAAAGCATAGGCATCCAAAGACTCGCAAGTAATCAAGAGCTGGCTTGTACCTGTTCAGAACTTCAAATGGAGCCTTCTCATTCAGAACTTTGGTTGGAGTTCTGTTTATCAGGTAACAAGCAGTGGCAACCGCATCACTCCAAAATCTCTTTGGAACATTACTCTGAAACATAAGTGACCTTGCCACTTCCATGAGATGCCTATTCTTCCTCTCAGCCACTCCATTTTGCTGTGGAGTATAAGGACAGCTTGTTTGATGTAGGATCCCATGTTGTGATAGGTGTTGCTTGAATGCATGACTCGTGTACTCTCCTCCATTATCTGATCTCAAAATTTTAATCTTAGCATGATAATGGTTAGTTACATAAGTTTGAAAGTTCCTAAATGCATCAAGTACCCTATCTTTGGTCTGAATTAAGGTTAACCAGGTGTATTTGGATTTTTCATCAATGAATGTGACAAAATACTTATAACTATCTCTAGATAAGCAAGGGGCAGTCCATACATCTGAATGAATTAGATCAAAGCAATTATCATAAACGGTAGTAGACTTTTGAAACACAGTTCTACAATGCTTGCCTAAAATGCAAGCTTCACAATCTTTATTCTCAAACACAACACCTGGTACCATTAAGTTCAAAGCTTTAACATGAGGGTGTCCTACTCTAGCATGCCACAATGCATTTTTATTCAACAAAGAAGCAGAAGTAAACGAGCAACTATAATCAGGAACAGAAGTGAGTTCTTCAAGCATATAGAGATCTCCCTTAGTCACCCCTTTCCCAATCAATCTGCTGCTCTCAATATCCTGAAACTTCACATCATTAGGACTAAAGATAACATTGCATTGTAAATCATTAGTACATTTCTTCACTGATAATAGGTTTGATGTGAATTCAGGCATGTAAAAAGCTCTAGATTCTTTGTTAAACAGCTTAAGCTTTCCTATTCCTCTAATGGGTATCTTATCCCCATTTGCTATCATCACATGCCCATGTGTAGGTTCTATATCCTTAATCAAGTTTTCATCACTTATCATATGATGTGATGCACCAGAATCAACAATCAATGGTTTACCTACTCGTTTAGCATTATGGCATAGATTACTAAGTGATGGATGCATCTTATCAGTTCTAGCAATGTGAGCATGTCTATACTCATTCCTAGCTTCTAACCGTTCTACTAGTTCTCTAATCAAGTGATCATCCTTATATGCAATCATAGAAGCTCCAAAGGAATAACCGTAAGTGTTACCGTTTTCCTTTAGCATTTTGAAGAGGGCATCAAGGTCTGATCTCTTGATGTAGTCATCATTGCTGCGGGAGCTTGAGGCGCCTGTGTAAGCCACCAGAGACTTCCCATTCCCATCATTGCCTCCAAGCCCATCCACTTCACTGATCTTGCTGGTGCCAGCTCCGCTTGAACCTTCAGTCACATTTGCCCTTCCCTCACGCTCCTTCATGAACTTGGCCGGCTTGAGGTGTGGGTGCAGTATCCAGCATTGGCTCTTCTTATGACCATGCTTCTTGCAATGATCACAGTTGCCATTGAACTTCCTGTCCTCGTACTTCCCGTGAGATGCCTTGTTTGCTTGTGGAGCCTCGGTTGAATCCTCATGAGCTGCTTGATTGGCAAGAGAGAGCTCCCCCTTTCCTCCAAACAAACCCATGGATCCCTGCTCCCTTTGGATTTGTGCACACACCTCCTCAAGGTCCGGAAGCTTGTCTGACCTTAACATGTGCTGGATGAGCTGGGTGTAGGCCGGGTTCAGTGTGAGAAGCAGCCCAAAGACCTTGTCTTGCTCGCGCCTCTCATTCAGCTGATCTGGATCAGTTGTGCTCGGCCTCAGCATCTCCAGCTCTGACCATAAGGACCTGAACCTCCCCAAGTGCTTAGTGAACTCCATGTCCTCTTGTGCAAGACGGTTGATCGCTAGCTTCACTTCAAACACACGGCTGAGGTTGGAAGTGTTCCCATACACCTTCTTCAGCGTGTCCCACAGCTCCTTGGCTGATTCACAGTAGCTGTAGGCATCCAAGATAGCTGGGTCCAAGGATGCGTGTAGAACCGTCATCACCAGCATGTCTTCTTGTTGCCATTTCTCCACAGCCGCTTCATTGGAGACCTCTTCTTGATCTCCTCCCTGAGTAATGAGTTTCGGAGCCTCCCCTGTTGTGATGTGCCCCCACAAACCCTTACTTCCCACCGCAGTCTTCACCATCCGAGACCACACAAGGTAGTTGCTACCTTTGAAAGTAACCGCTACCTTCATCCTCATGTTCATCCCATGTTCCATCTTTGCTTGACTTGAAAACTTGAATCTTGGATCTCGTACACACCAACCTTGAGTCTAGAATCACGCAAACCAACAGAACGTAGCACAGCTTCAACTAGAACGGACCACAGCTTCAACACCTTCAAGACTACTCGCGTGTAGCTTCAAAGACGTTTAGCTTGTAACTCTCTAAAGATCAAACCCCAGATTCAAATGAACCTGGCTCTGATACCATATGAGATTAAGAGATCCTTAGAGTAATCAGAATAAAGAGAGTGTTTAGGAAGTGATTAAGAGAAGTTTGTGAAAGATTAGGAGACTAGATAGAGCCGTTTAGTGTCTAAGAGAAAACCATAGTGTCTAAGAGATTAGAGAGACTCAAACTGCATAATCTTCATTAGGGTTGATGAGTTACAATATATAGAGAGAGCATACAAGGGTTTTCGAAATCAAGAGAAGACTAAAGCATGTGAGGTCAATCAGGAGAGGATAAGCTCATTTGGACTAGCCAATTAGCTTCTCCACATGCGCGGAGTATCTGGCATCTTGGACCGAGATGCTCTTGCCTTTCCAGCTGTTCCAGCCTGTCAAGGCGCGCTCTACCTTATCCCTAAACGGTCTGATGCCTCAAGGTAAGTTCCTTCCCTTTACCTTAGTTACCGTGTTACTTGGCTGATGCAAGGTAAGTCTTGGTCGATGCTGGATGGTACGGACTGTACGGCTTGTACGGCCTTGTACGGACGTCCGTACCATGCTCTCCCTAAACTCCCTTAAGCTTCCTCATCTCCTTTCCTCTTCAACTCCTTAGCTCTTCATACATATATTCAGCTCAACTCAACAATATTCCCAAACAGGAAAACTGGGATCACCTGATTTGAAAGTGGGATAGCTTCTTCATCCTAACTCCTATGAGATTTATTCAGCTTCCTGGTGATTCTCCACTACTTTATGTATCAAAATCAAGCTTCTTACATCGCGATTCATCCTGGTTTGATTAGAATGACAAAGAAGCTGTCATATTCCCAAACAGGAAAACTGGGATCACCTGATTTGAAAGTGGGATAGCTTCTTCATCCTAACTCCTATGAGATTTATTCAGCTTCCTGGTGATTCTCCACTACTTTATGTATCAAAATCAAGCTTCTTACATCGTGATGCATCCTGGTTTGATTAGAATGACAAAGAAGCTGTCATATTCCCAAACAGGAAAACTGGGATCACCTGATTTGAAAGTGGGATAGCTTCTTCATCCTAACTCCTATGAGATTTATTCAGCTTCCTGGTGATTCTCCACTACTTTATGTATCAAAATCAAGCTTCTTACATCGCGATTCATCCTGGTTTGATTAGAATGACAAAGAAGCTGTCATATTCCCAAACAGGAAAACTGGGATCACCTGATTTGAAAGTGGGATAGCTTCTTCATCCTAACTCCTATGAGATTTATTCACTTCCTGGTGATTCTCCACTACTTTATGTATCAAAATCAAGCTTCTTACATCGCGATTCATCCTGGTTTGATTAGAATGACAAAGAAGCTGTCATATTCCCAAACAGGAAAACTGGGATCACCTGATTTGAAAGTGGGATAGCTTCTTCATCCTAACTCCTATGAGATTTATTCAGCTTCCTGGTGATTCTCCACTACTTTATGTATCAAAATCAAGCTTCTTACATCGCGATTCATCCTGGTTTGATTAGAATGACAAAGAAGCTGTCATATTCCCAAACAGGAAAACTGGGATCACCTGATTTGAAAGTGGGATAGCTTCTTCATCCTAACTCCTATGAGATTTATTCAACTTCCTGGTGATTCTCCACTACTTTATGTATCAAAATCAAGCTTCTTACATCGCGATTCATCCTGGTTTGATTAGAATGACAAAGAAGCTGTCATATTCCCAAACAGGAAAACTGGGATCACCTGATTTGAAAGTGGGATAGCTTCTTCATCCTAACTCCTATGAGATTTATTCAGCTTCCTGGTGATTCTCCACTACTTTATGTATCAAAATCAAGCTTCTTACATCGCGATTCATCCTGGTTTGATTAGAATGACAAAGAAGCTGTCATATTCCCAAACAGGAAAACTGGGATCACCTGATTTGAAAGTGGGATAGCTTCTTCATCCTAACTCCTATGAGATTTATTCAGCTTCCTGGTGATTCTCCACTACTTTATGTATCAAAATCAAGCTTCTTACATCGCGATTCATCCTGGTTTGATTAGAATGACAAAGAAGCTGTCATATTCCCAAACAGGAAAACTGGGATCACCTGATTTGAAAGTGGGATAGCTTCTTCATCCTAACTCCTATGAGATTTATTCAACTTCCTGGTGATTCTCCACTACTTATGTATCAAAATCAAGCTTCTTACATCGCGATTCATCCTGGTTTGATTAGAATGACAAAGAAGCTGTCATATTCCCAAACAGGAAAACTGGGATCACCTGATTTGAAAGTGGGATAGCTTCTTCATCCTAACTCCTATGAGATTTATTCAGCTTCCTGGTGATTCTCCACTACTTTATGTATCAAAATCAAGCTTCTTACATCGCGATTCATCCTGGTTTGATTAGAATGACAAAGAAGCTGTCATATTCCCAAACAGGAAAACTGGGATCACCTGATTTGAAAGTGGGATAGCTTCTTCATCCTAACTCCTATGAGATTTATTCACTTCCTGGTGATTCTCCACTACTTTATGTATCAAAATCAAGCTTCTTACATCGCGATTCATCCTGGTTTGATTAGAATGACAAAGAAGCTGTCATATTCCCAAACAGGAAAACTGGGATCACCTGATTTGAAAGTGGGATAGCTTCTTCATCCTAACTCCTATGAGATTTATTCAGCTTCCTGGTGATTCTCCACTACTTTATGTATCAAAATCAAGCTTCTTACATCGCGATTCATCCTGGTTTGATTAGAATGACAAAGAAGCTGTCATATTCCCAAACAGGAAAACTGGGATCACCTGATTTGAAAGTGGGATAGCTTCTTCATCCTAACTCCTATGAGATTTATTCAGCTTCCTGGTGATTCTCCACTACTTTATGTATCAAAATCAAGCTTCTTACATCGCGATTCATCCTGGTTTGATTAGAATGACAAAGAAGCTGTCATATTCCCAAACAGGAAAACTGGGATCACCTGATTTGAAAGTGGGATAGCTTCTTCATCCTAACTCCTATGAGATTTATTCAGCTTCCTGGTGATTCTCCACTACTTTATGTATCAAAATCAAGCTTCTTACATCGCGATTCATCCTGGTTTGATTAGAATGACAAAGAAGCTGTCATATTCCCAAACAGGAAAACTGGGATCACCTGATTTGAAAGTGGGATAGCTTCTTCATCCTAACTCCTATGAGATTTATTCACTTCCTGGTGATTCTCCACTACTTTATGTATCAAAATCAAGCTTCTTACATCGCGATTCATCCTGGTTTGATTAGAATGACAAAGAAGCTGTCATATTCCCAAACAGGAAAACTGGGATCACCTGATTTGAAAGTGGGATAGCTTCTTCATCCTAACTCCTATGAGATTTATTCAGCTTCCTGGTGATTCTCCACTACTTTATGTATCAAAATCAAGCTTCTTACATCGCGATTCATCCTGGTTTGATTAGAATGACAAAGAAGCTGTCATATTCCCAAACAGGAAAACTGGGATCACCTGATTTGAAAGTGGGATAGCTTCTTCATCCTAACTCCTATGAGATTTATTCAGCTTCCTGGTGATTCTCCACTACTTTATGTATCAAAATCAAGCTTCTTACATCGCGATTCATCCTGGTTTGATTAGAATGACAAAGAAGCTGTCATATTCCCAAACAGGAAAACTGGGATCACCTGATTTGAAAGTGGGATAGCTTCTTCATCCTAACTCCTATGAGATTTATTCAGCTTCCTGGTGATTCTCCACTACTTTATGTATCAAAATCAAGCTTCTTACATCGCGATTCATCCTGGTTTGATTAGAATGACAAAGAAGCTGTCATATTCCCAAACAGGAAAACTGGGATCACCTGATTTGAAAGTGGGATAGCTTCTTCATCCTAACTCCTATGAGATTTATTCAGCTTCCTGGTGATTCTCCACTACTTTATGTATCAAAATCAAGCTTCTTACATCGCGATTCATCCTGGTTTGATTAGAATGACAAAGAAGCTGTCATATTCCCAAACAGGAAAACTGGGATCACCTGATTTGAAAGTGGGATAGCTTCTTCATCCTAACTCCTATGAGATTTATTCAGCTTCCTGGTGATTCTCCACTACTTTATGTATCAAAATCAAGCTTCTTACATCGCGATTCATCCTGGTTTGATTAGAATGACAAAGAAGCTGTCATATTCCCAAACAGGAAAACTGGGATCACCTGATTTGAAAGTGGGATAGCTTCTTCATCCTAACTCCTATGAGATTTATTCAGCTTCCTGGTGATTCTCCACTACTTTATGTATCAAAATCAAGCTTCTTACATCGCGATTCATCCTGGTTTGATTAGAATGACAAAGAAGCTGTCATATTCCCAAACAGGAAAACTGGGATCACCTGATTTGAAAGTGGGATAGCTTCTTCATCCTAACTCCTATGAGATTTATTCAGCTTCCTGGTGATTCTCCACTACTTTATGTATCAAAATCAAGCTTCTTACATCGCGATTCATCCTGGTTTGATTAGAATGACAAAGAAGCTGTCATATTCCCAAACAGGAAAACTGGGATCACCTGATTTGAAAGTGGGATAGCTTCTTCATCCTAACTCCTATGAGATTTATTCAGCTTCCTGGTGATTCTCCACTACTTTATGTATCAAAATCAAGCTTCTTACATCGCGATTCATCCTGGTTTGATTAGAATGACAAAGAAGCTGTCATATTCCCAAACAGGAAAACTGGGATCACCTGATTTGAAAGTGGGATAGCTTCTTCATCCTAACTCCTATGAGATTTATTCGCTTCCTGGTGATTCTCCACTACTTTATGTATCAAAATCAAGCTTCTTACATCGCGATTCATCCTGGTTTGATTAGAATGACAAAGAAGCTGTCATATTCCCAAACAGGAAAACTGGGATCACCTGATTTGAAAGTGGGATAGCTTCTTCATCCTAACTCCTATGAGATTTATTCAGCTTCCTGGTGATTCTCCACTACTTTATGTATCAAAATCAAGCTTCTTACATCGCGATTCATCCTGGTTTGATTAGAATGACAAAGAAGCTGTCATATTCCCAAACAGGAAAACTGGGATCACCTGATTTGAAAGTGGGATAGCTTCTTCATCCTAACTCCTATGAGATTTATTCAGCTTCCTGGTGATTCTCCACTACTTTATGTATCAAAATCAAGCTTCTTACATCGCGATTCATCCTGGTTTGATTAGAATGACAAAGAAGCTGTCATATTCCCAAACAGGAAAACTGGGATCACCTGATTTGAAAGTGGGATAGCTTCTTCATCCTAACTCCTATGAGATTTATTCAGCTTCCTGGTGATTCTCCACTACTTTATGTATCAAAATCAAGCTTCTTACATCGCGATTCATCCTGGTTTGATTAGAATGACAAAGAAGCTGTCATATTCCCAAACAGGAAAACTGGGATCACCTGATTTGAAAGTGGGATAGCTTCTTCATCCTAACTCCTATGAGATTTATTCAGCTTCCTGGTGATTCTCCACTACTTTATGTATCAAAATCAAGCTTCTTACATCGCGATTCATCCTGGTTTGATTAGAATGACAAAGAAGCTGTCATATTCCCAAACAGGAAAACTGGGATCACCTGATTTGAAAGTGGGATAGCTTCTTCATCCTAACTCCTATGAGATTTATTCAGCTTCCTGGTGATTCTCCACTACTTTATGTATCAAAATCAAGCTTCTTACATCGCGATTCATCCTGGTTTGATTAGAATGACAAAGAAGCTGTCATATTCCCAAACAGGAAAACTGGGATCACCTGATTTGAAAGTGGGATAGCTTCTTCATCCTAACTCCTATGAGATTTATTCAGCTTCCTGGTGATTCTCCACTACTTTATGTATCAAAATCAAGCTTCTTACATCGCGATTCATCCTGGTTTGATTAGAATGACAAAGAAGCTGTCATATTCCCAAACAGGAAAACTGGGATCACCTGATTTGAAAGTGGGATAGCTTCTTCATCCTAACTCCTATGAGATTTATTCAGCTTCCTGGTGATTCTCCACTACTTTATGTATCAAAATCAAGCTTCTTACATCGCGATTCATCCTGGTTTGATTAGAATGACAAAGAAGCTGTCATATTCCCAAACAGGAAAACTGGGATCACCTGATTTGAAAGTGGGATAGCTTCTTCATCCTAACTCCTATGAGATTTATTCAGCTTCCTGGTGATTCTCCACTACTTTATGTATCAAAATCAAGCTTCTTACATCGCGATTCATCCTGGTTTGATTAGAATGACAAAGAAGCTGTCATATTCCCAAACAGGAAAACTGGGATCACCTGATTTGAAAGTGGGATAGCTTCTTCATCCTAACTCCTATGAGATTTATTCAGCTTCCTGGTGATTCTCCACTACTTTATGTATCAAAATCAAGCTTCTTACATCGCGATTCATCCTGGTTTGATTAGAATGACAAAGAAGCTGTCATATTCCCAAACAGGAAAACTGGGATCACCTGATTTGAAAGTGGGATAGCTTCTTCATCCTAACTCCTGTGAGATTTATTCGACTTCCTGGTGATTCTCCACTACTTTATGTATCAAAATCAAGCTTCTTACATCGCGATTCATCCTGGTTTGATTAGAATGACAAAGATGTTGAGTTGAGTTAAGCATATAAGTGAGAAGAGAAGAGGAGTTGAGGAGATGAAGAGATGAGGCAGAGTGGAGTTTAGAGAGAGTATGGTACGGACGTCCGTACAAGGCCGTACAAGCCGTACAGTCCGTACCATCCAAGCCTCGGCCAAACTTACCATGCATTGCCCAAGTTGAAATGGTAAACGCGGAAGAGTTACTCAAGAGGAGAAGGATCAGAACGTTGAGAGGATAAGGGAAGAGCATGCCAGGCTGTGACAGGCTGTAAGGAGAGGAAGCATGCGAGTCCTCTTATCCGTCCATCTCTAAAGCAACCTTTGACTCCACATGCTTCAATAGTGCCCATTTCGAGTTTTGGAAACCCTTGTAGCTCTCTTTAAATATGTAACCTCACTCTTTAATAAGTAATGGAGTTTTTGAGTCTCTCTCTCTTAAGTCTCTCTCTTGTTCTTAATCTCCAATCTCTTTAATTCTCAGATTAGACTTAATCATTCTTTAAATCACCAAATCTAATATGGTATCAGAGCCAGGTTCGTTCAAAAGGAGAGAGTGATTTCGTTTTTCTAAATGTTCTTGAGTGTTCTTGAGTGTTCTTGAGAGTTCTTGAGATTTGTCAAGAGCTAGATCCTTTAAAAGTCAAGTTTGTGTCTGTTGGTGTTTCTTTTGGAGAGTCAGCCTCAAGGGAGTCCGTTAGGTGTTTGACAAGGTCAGAAGATGGGTCTAGCTTGTGGTTCAGCAAGGCGTGAAGAGAAGGAAGAGAGAGGGAATGAGTGGGGGTGGTTCTCACAAATGAAAGCGACTTTGAAGAGGTGTGGAGTTTGGAGAAACCATGAGAAGGAAGAGTCGTTGAAGGGTACAGCTGCTGAGAAAGATCAGACAGCAAGAGAAACAAGTGGAAGTTGCTTTAGTCTTGAAGAAAGTACACTGCTTGAGAAGATTGAAGATGTTTATGAGAACAAGGTCAGTCTTAGGAGAGTGTATGAAGTCAAGAGGGTGATTAGTGGAGGTAAACCAGGAAGAGAAGAGTTCAATAACCATGTGAGGAAGCTACAACATTTGTGGGTTGAACTACAAGGGTTGAGATCCCATGTGGATGGGGATACTACACAAGAGCAAGAGACGGTCTTGAAGCTCTTGGCGAGCATGGAGTCATCATATGGGTGGCTGGTAGAGATGGTTCTAAGAGGGGAACAGCTTCCGGAAATGGAAGAGATTTGTGGGCTTATAAGAAGGGCGTATGAGATAATGAGAGATGATGAGAGGCTAACCATGAGTAGGAGTGAGAGCTCATGGAAGCCAACTGGGAGTAGGAGTGAGAGCTTCCAGAAGCTAACCATGAGTAGGAGTGAGGGCTCATGGAGGCTAACCGGGAGTAGGAGTGAGGGCTTCCGGAAGAAGAGAAGGTGCAGAATGCTATCCAAAGCTTCGATCAACATAGGAAAGGGTAGAAAGAGAGTTGTGGGAGAGTGTTCTTACTCAGCCTACATGGGGGAATCAGTAGAAGACAGTGGGGTGTTAAGAGAGCAAGCTGATGATCGCATCACCAGGAAGGAATGGAGAGTGTTCATGGAACATGTACAAGCCTTAACAGCAAGCAAGAAGCATGCTATACAATCCGGAGCTTCTAAACCCATGGTGATTGATTCTGGAGCAAGTCATCATATGATCAGTGATAGGAGGCTTATAAGTGAGATCAAGGCTGCAACAGGGAGTGTTAGGATAGCTAATGGTGCTATGATCCCAATAGAAGGAGTGGGAAAGCTCAAACTGTTTGAGAAGGACACGGCTGCTTTTCTATATGCCTCAGTTCACTTCAAATCTCTTATCTGTGAAGAAAGCTACCATTGATCTTGATTGTCAAGTAGTATTCAGACCTGATGAAGTTGAGTTCCAAGATTTGAAGACTGGGAGAGTCATTGGCAGAGGAGACAGCAAAAATCAGCTATACCACCTCGACTTGGCTAAGACCTCTAATCCCTTTAACTCTATGTGCTTGAGTAGTACTGCTGAGAAGATTGATAGTATTACTTGGCATGCTAGATTAGGACATCCTCATGCTCGTGCCATTGAGTTGATAATCCCTAATATGTCATTCAATCACTTGGATTGTGAAGCATGCATATTAGGAAAGCATTGTAGGACTGTTTTCCCAACATCTAAGACTACTTATGAGCATTGCTTTGATCTAGTTCACTCGGATGTGTGGACCGCTCCATGCATGTCTAGAGACAGCCATAAATACTTTGTGACATTCATTGATGAGAAGTCTAAGTATACATGGCTCACATTGCTTCCATCTAAAGATAAGGTGCTAGAAGCGTTTATGAACTTCCAAGCATATGTATCTAATCAATACAATGCTACTGTGAAGGTACTGAGATCAGACAACGGAGGTGAATACATCAGCAATGCCTTCAAGAGTCATCTAGCCAAGCATGGGATTGTGCATCAGACCAGTTGTCCCTACACACCACAGCAGAATGGTGTAGCTGAGAGGAAGAATAGGCACTTGATGGAGGTTGCTAGGTCGATGATGTTTCATGCAAATGTCCCAAAAAGATTTTGGGGAGATGCTGTTCAGACTGCTTGCTACCTCATCAACCGGGTCCCAACCAAGATACTGAAGAATCTGTCTCCATTTGAGGTGCTGAATAAGAGCAAGCCTTTTATTGATCACCTACGAGTATTTGGGTGTGTATGCTATGTGATGACTCCAGGAGAACAGAGAAACAAGCTGGAGGCAAAGAGTACTAAGTGTTAAATAAAAGGAGAGAAGAGACATCAAGGTGAAGGCATGAAGGGATGAGAGGATTCTGAATAAGGGATCAGTACATGAGGGATGTCCGTACAAGCCAAGGCCGTACAAGTGAGGCCGTACACTTAGGGAAAGAGGATCATCCTAAAGTTACCCAAGTGGAGTTACCGTGAGTGATTAACCTTGTTACAGCCTTATCCTGATCAGTCCGTTGAGGGAAGAAGATCAGCGCGTCTCTAGCTGTTCCAGGCTGTAAAGCAAACAGCATCTTGGTCTTAGATGCCAAGATACCAAAGCGTGTAAGCTCTCCCATTGGATCGTTTCAAATGGACGCTCCTCTTCCCCTTTGACTCCACATGCTTATGCTTTCCCTAATGTTTAACCTAGTGTCTCTCTCCCTTAATATATAACTTGTAATCTGATTGATTAATGAATATACACGAGTTTATGAGTCTCTCTCTCTCTAGTTCATCATGATAATCTCATACACCTTCTCTTAAACACTCTAATCTCTCTTGAATCTCTCTTAAACTTCTCAATACCTTTCTTATTCTCTAAAATCATATGGTATCAGAGCCAGGTTGGCTTTGGTATTGAGATCTTGTGTTCTTCAGCTTCAGATAAACGTTCTTTCTTGTGAGATTCTAAACTAAGTTCAAGCAAATCAAGATGGGAGGAAACAAGTTATCACGGTTCCGATTTCACTCAAGGGTGGGGGAAACTACCTGTTGTGGTCTAGGCTTGTGAAGACAGCCATTGGGAGGCTAGGGTTATGGGGTCACATCACAGATGAAGCTCCAGCACCAGTGGCCAGTGAGGAAGAAGGTGGAAGAGAGCTCGCGGTTGCTGATGGAAAGAAGTGGATTCAAGATGACTTGATGGTGCTATCTGTGCTGCAAGGATCACTTGAAGAACATCTCTTGGAAGCCTACAGCTACTGCGAGACTCCAAAACACCTGTGGGAGGTACTCCAAAAGACTTTTGGGAACGTTACCAATCTGAACCGTGTGTATGAGATCAAGAAAGCTATCAACACACTGGTACAAGATGGAGAGGAGTTCACCAAGCATTTGGGCAAGTATAGATCCTTGTGGTCTGAGCTTGAATCATTGAGGCCAAGCACGGCTGATCAAGAGCTACTCATGGAGAGGAGGGAGCAGGATCAGGTGTTTGGGTTGCTGTTGACGTTGGATCCTCCGTTCAATGATGTGATCAAACACATGCTGAGGATGCCAAGTCTTCCATCCATGGAGGAAGTGTGTGCGCAGCTCCAGAAGGAGGAAGGGTCTCTTGGTCTCTTCGGAAGCAAGGGAGACTTAGCTCTAGCCAACAAGGCTGAGGAAGGAGCGCAAGCTAACCGTGCAGCATACAAGACTGATGAGAGAAAGTATGGTGATGAGAGGAGGTTTGGAGGCAACTGTGATCACTGCAAGAAGCCGGGACACAAGAGGAGCCAGTGCTGGATCCTTCATCCCCATCTCAAGCCGGCCAAGTTCAACAAGGATCGAGAAGCCAGAGCTAACCTGTCTACTGAAGCAAGTGAAGCCGGTCCCTCAGGAGCGGCTCA
Organism: Brassica napus; assembly: GCF_020379485.1. Taxonomy (NCBI): domain Eukaryota; kingdom Viridiplantae; phylum Streptophyta; class Magnoliopsida; order Brassicales; family Brassicaceae; genus Brassica; species Brassica napus. The sequence continues at coordinate 11,453 of NW_026016955.1, read as the reverse complement.
AGTGCACAAGTGGGTGAAAGCGCAGGCAAGGCAATGGCAACTCACTACACGGCCGCAAAGAGTTTGGAGCATGAAGTGATCCGCAAATCTGACATAGATGCCCTCATCAAAGCTCTTAAGGAGTCTGGTACATTCGGAAACACTCTTGGTTACTCATATACTGCTCATATGATGCCTAGGAATGAGAATAGGTTGATAGATATCATTGAGACATTAAAACTGAGAAATGAATCACCTAGAACTCATCTTGCTAGAGGCATAAAACCATTGATTGTTGACTCTGGTGCATCTCATCACATGATTAGTGATGATAGCTTAATCAAAAACATAGAACCTGCTCATGGACATGTAATGATTGCAAATGGAGATAGAATTCCCATTAAAGGTGTAGGAGACTTAAAGCTATTTGATAAGAACTCTAAAGCATTTTACATGCCTGATTTTACTTCTAATCTCTTATCTGTTAAAAGATGTACCAATGATCTACAATGCAATGTTATCTTTAGTCCTAACAATGTGACATTTCAGGATATTGAGAGCAATAAGTTGATCGGACAAGGAGTAACCAAGGGGGATCTTTATGTACTTGAAGACATTAACCCCATTTCTAGTTGTTTGCTGAGTTCTGTTTTAAGTAAAGGTGCATTATGGCATTCTAGGCTAGGACATCCACATGTTAGAGCCTTAAGCTTAATGTTTCCAGGTGTCATGTTTAAAAATAATGATTGTGAGGCTTGTATTTTGGGAAAACATTGTAAGACTGTTTTTAAAAGATCTACTACTATCTATGATAAGTGTTTTGATCTTGTTCACTCTGATGTATGGACTGCTCCCTGCTTATCTAGAGATAATTACAAGTACTTTGTCACATTTATAGATGAGAAATCTAAATACACCTGGATAACACTCATTAAAACAAAGGATAGGGTTCTTGATGCATTTAAAAACTTCCAATCATATGTATCTAACCAGTATAATGCAAAGATTAAGATTTTCAGGTCAGATAATGGTGGAGAGTATACTGGCAATGCATTCAAGAGTCACCTAGCTCAACATGGGATCCTACATCAGACAAGTTGTCCATACACTCCTCAACAGAATGGTGTAGCTGAGAGAAAGAATAGACACCTAATGGAGGTGGCAAGGTCTATGATGTTTCATACAAATGTGCCTAAGAGATTCTGGAGTGATGCTGTGATCTCGGCTTGTTATCTAATCAATAGGATACCAACCAAGATCCTGGAAGATCAAGCTCCTTATGAAGTTCTTAACAGAAGCAAACCTGTGCTGGATCACTTAAGAGTCTTTGGATGCGTGTGCTTTGTACTTGTACCCGGGGAGCTAAGGAATAAACTAGAAGCAAAGAGCACAAGAGCCATGTTCATTGGCTACTCAACGTCACAAAAGGGATACAAATGCTATGATTCAGAAGCCAGGAGAGTTCTTGTGTCTAGAGATGTGAAGTTCTTGGAGGATAAGAGCTTTTATGGAGATAGAAAGTGGGAAGATCTTGAAGATTTGTCTCAACCATCTGATCGAGCTACAAGTCTTAGGCGTGTACTGGAAGGACTTGGAATCAACATGTCCCAGGATCAGCAACCATCAAGGGAGAATGAAGCTGAAGAACCATCACACCATGATCATGAGGGGGGAAATGAGGCTGAGCCTGAAGATCATGAGGATCAAGACTCAGATAGTCATGGTCAAGGTGTGATACAAAGAGAGGAAGAACAGGAAGAATCCATTCAAGAAGATCATGTGGAACCAAATGGAGAAGAAAGAGAAGCAGTTCAGCCTACGGTGGTCCAGCCTACGGTGGTGGAAGTGGAACAAGCCCCATTAAGGAGAAGCACACGGCTAAAGAGAGATGCTTCCAACTGGGTAAACACGAGAGTGTACTACAATGCTCAGGCTGTGGAGCATCCCTCTCAGGCTGTGTGCTCGTTTGCAAGTTACCCAAAGGAACATTGTGCATTCATTACAAGCTTAGATGAGAGCAGTGTACCAAGATCATATGAGGAAGCAATGTTACATGAAGATTGGAAAGAATCAGTGGGTGATGAAGCAAATGCTATGATAAAGAATGACACTTGGTTTGAGAGTGAGCTGCCAAGAGGGAAGAAGGCAGTAACAAGCAAGTGGATATTCACTATCAAGTATCTACCTGATGGAACTATTGAGAGGAAGAAGACAAGATTGGTGGCTAGAGGATACACTCAAACATATGGGGAAGACTACATTGATACCTTTGCTCCTGTTGCCAAACTCCATACCATAAGAATTGTACTATCTCTTGCTGTGAATCTTGAGTGGGAGCTGTGGCAGATGGATGTGAAGAATGCCTTTCTTCAAGGAGAGCTAGAGGATGAAGTGTATATGCATCCTCCATCAGGTCTAGAGCACCTTGTGAAGCCTGGAAATGTATTGAGACTCAAGAAGGCTATCTATGGGTTGAAGCAATCTCCTAGAGCATGGTACAACAAACTGAGCACTACCTTAAATGGGCGTGGGTTCAAGAAGTCTGAATTGGATCACACTCTCTTCACTCTCACTACACCCTCAGGTATCATCTGTCTACTTGTATATGTGGATGACATTATCATAACAGGTAGTGATAAGGCTGGTATAAAAGCCACCAAGGAGTTTTTGAAATCTGTGTTTGAAATCAAAGACTTAGGAGAAATGAAATACTTCCTTGGAATTGAGTTGTGTAGATCTAAGGAAGGATTGTTCATTTCCCAAAGGAAGTATACACTTGATCTTTTGAAAGATGCAGGTATACAAGGAGATAAGACAGCAAAGATGCCTCTTGAAGATGGATACAAGATTCCACGTGAGGGGGAGATTGAAGATAGCAAGGCCTTTCATGATCCAAAGCTATACAGGAAGCTGGTAGGGAAGCTCATCTACCTCACCATCACACGACCAGACATTTGCTTTGCTGTGAACCAAGTGAGCCAGCATATGCAAGTCCCAAAGGATCATCACTGGCGCATGGTGGAGAGACTGCTCTTGTATCTGAACGGGACATCAAGCCTTGGAGTTTGGATGGGATGCAACAAGAGTACTGAAGTAGTGGGATATTTTGATGCGGATTGGGCTGGAGATAGAGCAGACAGAAGATCAACCACGGCTACTGTACATTCATTGGAGGAAACTTGGTGACTTGGAAGAGCAAGAAGCAGAAGGTGGTGTCTTGTTCAAGTGCTGAAGCTGAGTATAGAGCAATGCTGAAGCTTACCAATGAGTTGGTGTGGATCAAAGGGATCTTGAAGCATTTGGAGATAGAGCAAGCAGCTCCAATGACTATGCATTGTGATAATCAAGCGGCTATACACATTGCAACCAATTCAGTCTTCCATGAGAGAACCAAGCACATTGAAGTTGATTGCCACAAGGTGAGGCAGATGATTGTCTTGGGAGTAATCTTGCCATGCTATACAAGGAGTGAGGATCAGTTAGCTGATGTCTTTACCAAAGCCGCGAGACAGAAGACCATGGAGTCCATTCACATCAGGCTAGGACTCCTGGATCTCACACCTAGTGGCTGAGTCCCCTTAGCCATGAGTTCTTCACTCTTTTCCCTCATCAAAGTTTTGTCCCAATGGGTTTTCTTTGGTGAGGTTTTTAATGAGGAAGATCTCATGGCCTTTCCAAGCTTAGCTTTGCAAGAGTCTAAGCTTGAGGGGGAGTGTTAAATAAAAGGAGAGAAGAGACATCAAGGTGAAGGCATGAAGGGATGAGAGGATTCTGAATAAGGGATCAGTACATGAGGGATGTCCGTACAAGCCAAGGCCGTACAAGTGAGGCCGTACACTTAGGGAAAGAGGATCATCCTAAAGTTACCCAAGTGGAGTTACCGTGAGTGATTAACCTTGTTACAGCCTTATCCTGATCAGTCCGTTGAGGGAAGAAGATCAGCGCGTCTCTAGCTGTTCCAGGCTGTAAAGCAAACAGCATCTTGGTCTTAGATGCCAAGATACCAAAGCGTGTAAGCTCTCCCATTGGATCGTTTCAAATGGACGCTCCTCTTCCCCTTTGACTCCACATGCTTATGCTTTCCCTAATGTTTAACCTAGTGTCTCTCTCCCTTAATATATAACTTGTAATCTGATTGATTAATGAAATATACACGAGTTTATGAGTCTCTCTCTCTCTAGTTCATCATGATAATCTCATACACCTTCTCTTAAACACTCTAATCTCTCTTGAATCTCTCTTAAACTACTCAATACCTTTCTTATTCTCTAAAATCATACTAAGGCAATGTTTATTGGATACTCTATCACTCAGAAGGGATACAAGTGCTATGATCCTGAAGCAAGGAGAGTGATGGTATCTAGAGAAGTGAAGTTTATTGAATCCAAAGGGTATTATGAAGAAAAGGAGTGGGAAAGTCTGAAGGATTTGTCTCAAGCTCCATCTGATAGAGCAACAACACTGAGGGTGCTGTTGGAGAAGCTAGGGATAGGGTTATCCCAGGATCAGGAATCTGGAAGAAGAGAGTCTTCCAATCCTACTAGTGAAGCTGAAAGAACAACTCCTCTTGATCATGAGAGGGGGAATGGAACTGAATCTCATGAGCAAGTGCACAATCAAGAAGATTCAGGCCAGCATAATCAAGAGGTGACACAGGAAGTAGAGAGTGGTGCTCAGTCTAGTGGAGATGGGCAAAGAGAGTCTACTGGCTCAGATGAGAGTGGTACTCAGTCTAGTGGAGATTGGGAAGTAGATCCTGATGGGTCGTCAAATGAGAGTGGTGCTCAATCAAGTGAAGATAGGCAAGAAACACAAGATGAACAAGTTCAGGAGCTAAGGAGGAGCACAAGGGTGAAGAGAGATGCTTCCAACTGGGTAAACACGAGAGTGTACTACAATGCCCAGGCTGTGGAGCATCCTTCTCAAGCTATGTGTTCCTTTGCAGAGTTTCCGGACGAGCATATAGCCTTCACAGTAAGCTTGGATGAGAGCTATATTCCAAGGACATATGAAGAAGCTATGGCTTTAAAGGAGTGGAGAGATTCAGTTGCTGATGAGTCCGGAGCCATGATTAAGAATGAAACATGGTATGAGAGTGAGCTGCCTAAAGGAAGAAGGCAGTGACTAGTAAATGGGTGTTCACAATCAAGTTTCATCCTGATGGAAGAATAGAGAGGCGCAAGTCTAGGTTGGTGGCAAGAGGATTTACTCAGACATATGGTGAGGACTATGTTGAGACCTTTGCTCCTGTGGCTAAACTTCATACTATCAGGATTGTATTATCTTTAGCTGTGAATCTTGAGTGGGATTTGTGGCAAATGGATGTGAAGAATGCATTTCTTCAAGGAGAGTTGGAAGATGAAGTATACATGCATCCACCACCAGGTCTTGAACATCTAGTAAAGAAGGGTAATGTGTTGAGGTTGAGGAAAGCTATCTATGGTCTCAATATGATTTTAGAGAGTTGAACAGGTATTGAGAGATTTAGAGAAAGATTAAAGTGAGATGAGATGATTTATGAAATGTAGAAGAGAAACATGATGAACTAGAGAGAGAATATGATGAACTCGTGTTAATTATTAATCAAGACAGAGTTTACAATATATAGAGAGAGACATTAGGGTATTCAGAAGCACTAAGCATGTGAGGTCAAGGATAAGGTTGCTTTAATTTGAATGTAAACCAATGGGGAAGATCACACGCTTAAGGCATCTTTGGGTGAGACTCCTTTTGCCTTTACAGCCTGTGCCAGACTGTCAGGATAAGCCGCGGTCACTCTATCCATCCAAACAGTCATATCTTCTAAGGTAAAACCCCTTTGGCCGTTTACCTCTCTTACCCGGGTAACTTCTCTTCTTGGTCGAGTTATGGATCGACCCGGACAGTACGGACGGTACGGCCAGTACGGCCTCTTGTACGGCCTGGTCGATCCCTAACCTTCCTTCCCTTTGCCTCCACATTCTCACATCCTCAACTCCCTAAGCCATCTTCTCACATATTGATCAACTCATTTCAACACTCCCCCTCAAGCTTAACTTAGTAACTTAGTTAAGCTTGGAACCACCATGAGATCTTCCTCATTAAAAACCTCACCAAGGAAAACCCATTGGGACAAAACCTTGATGAGGGAAAAAGAGTGAAGACCTCATGGCAAAGGGGATCAGCTCCTTGGGGAAAGATCTATGAGCCCCAATCTGGTATGAATGGACTCCATAGTCTTTTGTCTTGCGGCCTTGGTGAACACATCCGCAAGTTGATCCTCACTCCTTGTGTAGCATGGCAAGATCACTCCCAAGACAATCATCTGCCTCACCTTGTGACAATCAACTTCAATGTGCTTGGTTCTCTCATGGAAGACTGAGTTGGTCGCAATGTGTATAGCCGCTTGATTATCACAATGCATAGTCATTGGAGTTCCCTGCTCTATCTCCAAGTGCTTCAAGATTCCTTTGATCCATACCAACTCATTGGTAAGCTTCAGCATTGCTCTATACTCAGCTTCAGCGCTTGAACAAGACACCACCTTCTGCTTCTTACTCTTCCAAGTCACCAAGTTGCCTCCAATGAATGTACAATAGCCGGTGGTTGATCTCCTGTCTGCTCTATCTCCAGCCCAATCCGCATCACAGTATCCCACCACTTCAGTGCTCTTGTTGCATCCCATCCACACTCCAAGGCTTGACGTCCCATTCAGATACAAGAGAAGTCTCTCCACCATTCGCCAGTGATGATCCTTTGGGACTTGCATATGCTGGCTCACTTGGTTCACCGCAAAGCATATGTCTGGTCGTGTGATTGTAAGGTAGATGAGCTTCCCTACTAGCTTCCTGTACAGCTTTGGATCATGAAAGGCCTTGCTATCTTCAACCTCCCCCTCACGTGGAACCTTGTATCCATCTTCAAGAGGCATCTTTGCTGTCTTGTCTCCTTGTATACCTGCATCTTTCAAAAGATCAAGTGTATACTTCCTTTGGGAAATGAACAATCCTTCCTTAGATCTACACAACTCAATTCCAAGGAAGTATTTCATTTCCCCTAAGTCCTTGATTTCAAACACAGATTTCAAAAACTCCTTTGTGGCTTTTATACCAGCCTTATCACTACCTGTTATGATAATGTCATCAACATATACGAGTAGACAGATGATACCTGAAGGTGTAGTGAGGGTGAAGAGGGTGTGATCCAACTCTGACTTCTTGAACCCACGGCCATTCAGAGTAGTACTCAGCTTGTTGTACCATGCTCTAGGTGATTGCTTCAACCCATAGATTGCCTTCTTGAGTCTCAATACATTCCCTGGTTTCACAAGATGTTCAAGACCCGGTGGTGGATGCATGTACACTTCATCTTCTAGTTCTCCCTGAAGAAATGCATTCTTCACATCCATCTGCCAAAGCTCCCACTCAAGGTTCACAGCAAGAGACAATACAATTCTTATTGTATGTAGCTTAGCAACAGGGGCAAAGGTATCAATGTAGTCTTCCCCATATGTTTGAGTGTATCCTCTAGCCACCAGTCTTGTCTTCTTTCTGTCAATGGTTCCATCAGGTAGATACTTAATGGTGAATATCCACTTGCTGGTTACTGCCTTCTTTCCTTTTGGCAACTCACTTTCAAACCAAGTGTCATTCTTTATCATGGCATTTGCCTCATCTCCAACAGATTCCTTCCAATCTTGATGTAGCATTGCCTCTTCATATGATCTTGGTACACTACTTTCATCTAGGCTCATCATGAATGCGCAATGCTCCTTTGGATAACAGGCAAATGAACACACAGCTTGAGAAGGATGCTCCACAGCCTGGGCATTGTAGTACACTCTCGTGTTTACCCAGTTGGAAGCATCTCTCTTCAGCCGTGTGCTTCTCCTCAATGGTACCTCAGCTGGTGCTTGCTCTGGTGCTTCTACTTCAGTTGCTTCCACTTCTCCTTGTTCTGGTAACTCATTAAGCTCTTCATTACTTGGTTCAGCTCCACCTTGATCAGGATGATCCGCAAAATCTTGATTCTCATCCGGCTCAATTCCATTCCCTCCCTCATGATCAAGGTGAGATGGTTCTTCAGCTTCTTGTCTTTCAGATGACTGATTCTCTGTCGACTCCTGGGACATTCCAATTCCAAGACCTTCTAGTATCTGTCTCAAGCTTGTAGCTCTATCTGAAGGTTGTGAAAGATCCTCCAGCTCTTTCCAATCTTTATCTTCATAGTAGCTCTTCTCTTCAAAGAACTTGACATCTCTTGATACAAGAACTCTCCTTGACTCAGGAACAAAGCACTTGTATCCCTTCTGTGTGTTGAGTATCCTATCATCATAGCTTTGATACTCTTTGCTTCCAGCTTGTTTCTTATCTCTCCCGGGATAAGAACATAGCTTACACACCCAAACACTCTTAGGTGATCTAGGACTGGCTTGCTGTTGTTGAGAACTTCATAAGGAGCTTTGTCTTCCAGGATCTTGGTTGGAATCCTATTGATTAGGTAGCAAGCCGTGATCACAGCATCACTCCAGAATCTCTTTGGCACTCTCATCTGGAACATCATTGATCTAGCCACTTCCATAAGATGTCTGTTCTTTCTCTCAGCCACTCCATTTTGTTGAGGTGTATAAGGGCAACTCGTTTGGTGAAGTATCCCATGTTGAGCTAGATGGTTCTTGAATGCATGGCCAGTATACTCTCCACCATTATCAGACCTGAAAATCTTAATCTTGGCATTATACTGGTTAGAAACATATGATTGAAAGTTTCTAAATGCATCTAGAACCCTATCCTTTGTTTTAATTAGTGTTATCCAGGTGTATTTGGATTTTCATCTATGAATGTGACAAAGTATTTGTAATTGTCCCTAGATAAGCATGGAGCAGTCCATACATCAGAATGAACAAGATCAAAGCATTTATCATAGATAGTAGTAGATCTCTTGAACACAGTCTTACAATGTTTTCCCAAAATACAAGCTTCACATTCATTATTTTTAAACATGACACCTGGTAACATTAAGCTTAAGGCTCTAACATGTGGATGTCCTAGCTAGAATGCCACAATGCACCTCTACTTAAAACGGAACTCAACAAGCAACTAGAACTAGAAATGATAGAAAGGTCTTCAAGTAAATAAAGGTCTCCTTTGGTTACTCCTTGCCCAATCAACTTACTGCTTTCAATATCCTGAAATTTACATCATTAGGACTGAAAATAACATTGCATTGAAGATCATTGGTACACCTCTTAACAGATAATAGATTAGAAGTAAACTCAGGCATGTACAAAGCTTTAGAATCCTTATTAAACAGTTTCAAGTCTCCTACTCCTCTAATAGGAATTCTATCACCATTGCAATCATTACATGTCCATGAGCCGGTTCTATGTTCTTTATAAGGCTATCATCACTTATCATATGATGTGAAGCACCTGAATCAATAATCAACGGTTTTATTCCTTGAGCAATATGATTCCTAGGTGATTCTTTTACCAGTTTCAGTTTATCAATGAGATCAAGCAATGTGAATTCATTTCTAGACATCCTATCAGCAGCAAAGGTTGTATATCTATCTGGTTCATTTCCATTCTATCAAAGTTTCCTAGCAAGCTATCACAAGTTCTAGGCAACACATGAGCAGTATAGGAATAACCAAGGGCGTTACCAGACTCTTTAAGGGCTTTGATCAAGGCATCAATGTCTGACTTCTTGATCACCTCATGATCCATGTTCTTCACAGCTCCTTGGTGGTGAGAGGTTAAGGCTCTTCCTTCACTTTCACCGCAAGACCAGATGAGCCAGCTCCTGATGCGCCAGCTTCACTTGTCTCTGCAGAAAGGTGAGCTCTCCCCTCTCTCTCCTTGTTGAACTTGGCCGGCTTCAAATGGGGGTGTAGGATCCAGCACTGACTCCTCTTTGTGTCCCGGCTTCTTGCAATGGTCACAGTTTCCACTGAACTTCCTTTCCTCTCCACGGTAAGCAGCCTTGTGTGCTTGGATTGCTTCAGCCTTGTTGGACAGAGACATGTCTCCTTTCCCTCCAAACATACCAAGTGACCCCTCTTCCTTCTGAATCTGCGCACACACTTCCTCCATAGATGGAAGACTCGGCATCCTCAACATGTGCTTGATCACATCATTGAACGGAGGATCTAGTGTCAGCAGCAATCCAAACACCTGATCCTGCTCCCTCCTCTCCATGAGTAGCTCTTGATCGCGGTGCTTGGCCTCAATGATTCAAGCTCAGACCACAAGGATCTATACTTGCCCAAATGCTTGGTGAACTCTTCTCCATCTTGAACCAGTGTGTTGATAGCCTTCTTAATCTCATACACGCGGTTCAGATTGGTAACGTTCCCAAATGTCTTCTGGAGTACCTCCCACAGGGTGTTTTGAGTCTCGCAGTAGCTGTAGGCCTCCAAGAGATGCTCTTCAAGGGACCCTTGTAGTACTGAAAGCACCATCAAGTCTTCTTGAATCCACTTCTTCTCGGCAGCAGCAACTTGATCTCCCACACCTTCACTCCTTCTCCGTCTTTAGCCACTGGCTTGTTGCATCATCCGTGATGTGACTCCACAGCCCTAGCCTCCCAATGGCTGTCTTCACCAGCCTTGACCACAACAGGTAGTTACTACCCACCCTTCAACGCAACAGGAACCGTAATGACCTTTGTAGTTCCCTCCATCTTGCTTTGTTAGAACCGAAAAGAAAGTATGAAAGAGTATGACTGAAGCTGAAGCTGAAGAACACCTAAATCTCAATACCAAGCCAACCTGGCTCTGATACCATATGATTTTAGAGAGTTGAACAGGTATTGAGAGATTTAGAGAAAGATTAAAGTGAGATGAGATGATTTATGATATGTAGAAGAGAAACATGATGAACTAGAGAGAGAATATGATGAACTCGTGTTAATTTATTAATCAAGACAGAGTTTACAATATATAGAGAGAGACATTAGGGTATTCAGAAGCACTAAGCATGTGAGGTCAAGGATAAGGTTGCTTTAATTTGAATGTAAACAATGGGGAAGATCACACGCTTAAGGCATCTTTGGGTGAGACTCCTTTTGCCTTTACAGCATGTGCCAGACTGTCAGGATAAGCCGCGGTCACTCTATCCATCCAAACAGTCATATCTTCTAAGGTAAAACCCCTTTGGCCGTTTTACTCTCTTACCCGGTAACTTCTCTTCTTGGTCGAGTTAAGGATCGACCCGGACAGTACGGACGGTACGGCAGTACGGCCTCTTGTACGGCCTGGTCGATCCCTACCTTCCTTCCCTTTGCCTCCACATTCTCACATCCTCAACTCCCTTAAGCCATCTTCTCACATATGATCAACTCATTTCACACTCAAGCAGTCTCCAAGGGCGTGGTACAACAAGTTGAGTACTACACTGAATGGGAGAGGGTTCAGGAAAGTCAGAATTGGATCACCACTCTCTTTACCCTAACCACCTCATTTGGTATTGTGGTATTGCTTGATGTATGTGGATG
>NW_026016954.1:0-57097 GCF_020379485.1 Brassica napus | reverse complement strand
ATCCTGGTTTGATTAGAATGACAAAGAAGCTGTCATATTCCCAAACAGGAAAACTGGGATCACCTGATTTGAAAGTGGGATAGCTTCTTCATCCTAACTCCTATGAGATTTATTCAACTTCCTAGTGATTCTCCATTACTTTATGTATCAAAATCAAGCTTCTTACATCGCGATTCATCCTGGTTTGATTAGAATGACAAGAAGCTGTCATATTCCCAAACAGGAAAACTGGGATCACCTGATTTGAAAGTGGGATAGCTTCTTCATCTTCTAACTCCTATGAGATTTATTCAACTTCCTAGTGGATCCATTACTTTATATATCAAAATCAAGCTTCTTACATCGCGATTCATCCTGGTTTGATTAGAATGACAAAGAAGCTGTCATATTCCCAAACAGGAAAACTGGATCACCTGATTTGAAAGTGGGATAGCTTCTTCATCCTAACTCCTATGAGATTTATTCAACTTCCTAGTGATTCTCCATTACTTTATATATCAAAATCAAGCTTCTTACATCGCGATTCATCCTGTGGTTGATTAGAATGACAAGAAGCTGTCATATTCCCAAACAGGAAAACTGGGATCACCTGATTTGAAAGTGGGATAGCTTCTTCATCCTAACTCCTATGAGATTTATTATTCAACTTCCTAGTGATTCTCCATTACTTTAGTATCAAAATCAAGCTTCTTACATCGCGATTCATCCTGGTTTGATTAGAATGACAAGAAGCTGTCATATTCCCAAACAGAAAACTGGGATCACCTGATTTGAAAGTGGGATAGCTTCTTCATCCTAACTCCTATGAGATTTATTCAACTTCCTAGTGATTCTCCATTACTTTATGTATCAAAATCAAGCTTCTTACATCGCGATTCATCCTGGTTTGATTAGAATGACAAAAGAGCTGTCATATTCCCAAACAAAAACTGGGATCACCTGATTTGAAAGTGGGATAGCTTCTTCATCCTAACTCCTATGAGATTTATTCAACTTCCTATTGATTCTCCATTACTTTATGTATCAAATCAAGCTTCTTACATCGCGATTCATCCTGGTTTGATTAGAATGACAAGGAAGCTGTCATATTCCCAAACAGGAAACTGGGATCACCTGATTTGAAAGTGGGATAGCTTCTTCATCCTAACTCCTATGAGATTTATTCAACTTCCTAGTGATTCTCCATTACTTTATGTATCAAATCAAGCTTCTTACATCGCGATTCATCCTGGTTTGATTAGAATGACAGAAAGCTGTCATATTCCCAAACAGGAAAACTGGGATCACCTGATTTGAAAGTGGATAGCTTCTTCATCATCCTAACTCTATGAGATTATTATTCAACTTCCTAGTGATTCTCCATTACTTTATGTATCAAAATCAAGCTTCTTACATCGCGATTCATCCTGGTTTGATTAGAATGACAAGAAGCTGTCATATTCCCAAACAGAAAACTGGGATCACCTGATTTGAAAGTGGGATAGCTTCTTCATCCTAACTCCTATGAGATTTATTCAACTTCCTAGTGATTCTCCATTACTTTATGTATCAAAATCAAGCTTCTTACATCGCGATTCATCCTGGTTTGATTAGAATGACAAGAAGCTGTCATATTCCCAAACAGGAAAACTGGATCACCTGATTTGAAAGTGGGATAGCTTCTTCATCCTAACTCCTAGATTTATTCAACTTCCTAGTGATTCTCCATTACTTTATGTATCAAAATCAAGCTTCTTACATCGCGATTCATCCTGGTTTGATTAGAATGACAAAGAAGCTGTCATATTCCCAAACAGGAAACTGGGATCACCTGATTTGAAAGTGGGATAGCTTCTTCATCCTAACTCCTATGAGATTTATTCTTCACTTCCTAGTGATTCTCCATTACTTTATGTATCAAATCAAGCTTCTTACATCGCGATTCATCCTGGTTTGATTAGAATGACAAGGAAGCTGTCATATTCCCAACAGAAAAACTGGGATCACCTGATTTGAAAGTGGGATAGCTTCTTCATCCTAACTCCTATGAGATTTATTCAACTTCCTAGTGATTCTCCATTACTTTTGTATCAATCAATCTTACATCGCGATTCATCCTGGTTTGATTAGAATGACAAAGAAGCTGTCATATTCCCAAACAGGAAAACTGGGATCACCTGATTTGAAAGTGGGATAGCTTCTTCATCCTAACTCCTATGAGATTTATTCAACTTCCTAGTGATTCTCCATTACTTTATGTATCAAATCAAGCTTCTTACATCGCGATTCATCCTGGTTTGATTAGAATGACAAAGAAGCTGTCATATTCCCAAACAGGAAAACTGGGATCACCTGATTTGAAAGTGGGATAGCTTCTTCATCCTAACTCCTATGAGATTTATTCAACTTCCTAGTGATTCTCCATTACTTTATGTATCAAATCAAGCTTCTTACATCGCGATTCATCCTGGTTTGATTAGAATGACAAGAAGCTGTCATATTCCCAAACAAAAACTGGGATCACCTGATTTGAAAGTGGGATAGCTTCTTCATCCTAACTCCTATGAGATTTATTCAACTTCCTAGTGATTCTCCATTACTTTATGTATCAAAATCAAGCTTCTTACATCGCGATTCATCCTGGTTTGATTAGAATGACAAGGAAGCTGTCATATTCCCAAACAGAAAACTGGGATCACCTGATTTGAAAGTGGGATAGCTTCTTCATCCTAACTCCTATGAGATTTATTCAACTTCCTAGTGATTCTCCATTACTTTATGTATCAAAATCAAGCTTCTTACATCGCGATTCATCCTGGTTTGATTAGAATGACAAGAGAACTGTCATATTCCCAAACAGGAAAACTGGGATCACCTGATTTGAAAGTGGGATAGCTTCTTCATCCTAACTCCTATGAGATTTATTCAACTTCCTAGTGATTCTCCATTACTTTATGTATATCAAAATCAAGCTTCTTACATCGCGATTCATCCTGGTTTGATTAGAATGACAAAGAAGCTGTCATATTCCCAAACAGAAAACTGGGATCACCTGATTTGAAAGTGGGATAGCTTCTTCATCCTAACTCCTATGAGATTTATTCAACTTCCTAGTGATTCTCCATTACTTTATGTATCAAAATCAAGCTTCTTACATCGCGATTCATCCTGGTTTGATTAGAATGACAAAGAAGCTGTCATATTCCCAAACAGGAAAACTGGGATCACCTGATTTGAAAGTGGGATAGCTTCTTCATCCTAACTCCTATGAGATTTATTCAACTTCCTAGTGATTCTCCATTACTTTATGTATCAAAATCAAGCTTCTTACATCGCGATTCATCCTGGTTTGATTAGAATGACAAGGAAGCTGTCATATTCCCAAACAGGAAAACTGGGATCACCTGATTTGAAAGTGGGATAGCTTCTTCATCCTAACTCCTATGAGATTTATTCAACTTCCTAGTGATTCTCCACTACTTTATGTATCAAAATCAAGCTTCTTACATCGCGATTCATCCTGGTTTGATTAGAATGACAAAGAAGCTGTCATATTCCCAAACAGGAAAACTGGGATCACCTGATTTGAAAGTGGGATAGCTTCTTCATCCTAACTCCTATGAGATTTATTCAACTTCCTAGTGATTCTCCATACTTTATGTATATCAAATCAAGCTTCTTACATCGCGATTCATCCTGGTTTGATTAGAATGACAAAGAAGCTGTCATATTCCCAACAGGAAAACTGGGATCACCTGATTTGAAAGTGGGATAGCTTCTTCATCCTAACTCCTATGAGATTTATTCAACTTCCTAGTGATTCTCCATTACTTTATGTATCAAAATCAAGCTTCTTACATCGCGATTCATCCTGGTTTGATTAGAATGACAAGAAGCTGTCATATTCCCAAACAGAAAACTGGGATCACCTGATTTGAAAGTGGGATAGCTTCTTCATCCTAACTCCTATGAGATTTATTCAACTTCCTAGTGATTCTCCATTACTTTATATATCAAAATCAAGCTTCTTACATCGCGATTCATCCTGGTTTGATTAGAATGACAAGAAGCTGTCATATTCCCAAACAGGAAAACTGGGATCACCTGATTTGAAAGTGGGATAGCTTCTTCATCCTAACTCCTATGAGATTTATTCAACTTCCTAGTGATTCTCCATTACTTTATGTATCAAAATCAAGCTTCTTACATCGCGATTCATCCTGGTTTGATTAGAATGACAAAGAAGCTGTCATATTCCCAAACAGGAAAACTGGGATCACCTGATTTGAAAGTGGGATAGCTTCTTCATCCTAACTCCTATGAGATTTATTCAACTTCCTAGTGATTCTCCATTACTTTATGTATCAAAATCAAGCTTCTTACATCGCGATTCATCCTGGTTTGATTAGAATGACAAGAAGCTGTCATATTCCCAAACAGGAAAACTGGGATCACCTGATTTGAAAGTGGGATAGCTTCTTCTTCATCCTAACTCCTATGAGATTTATTTCAACTTCCTAGTGATTCTCCATTACTTTATGTATCAAAATCAAGCTTCTTACATCGCGATTCATCCTGGTTTGATTAGAATGACAAGAAGCTGTCATATTCCCAAACAGGAAAACTGGGATCACCTGATTTGAAAGGGGATAGCTTCTTCATCCTAACTCCTATGAGATTTATTCAACTTCCTAGTGATTCTCCATTACTTTATGTATCAAAATCAAGCTTCTTACATCGCGATTCATCCTGGTTTGATTAGAATGACAAAGAAGCTGTCATATTCCCAACAGGAAAACTGGGATCACCTGATTTGAAAGTGGGATAGCTTCTTCATCCTAACTCCTATGAGATTTATTCAACTTCCTAGTGATTCTCCATTACTTTATGTATCAAAATCAAGCTTCTTACATCGCGATTCATCCTGGTTTGATTAGAATGACAAGAAGCTGTCATATTCCCAAACAGAAAACTGGGATCACCTGATTTGAAAGTGGGATAGCTTCTTCATCCTAACTCCTATGAGATTTATTCAACTTCCTAGTGATTCTCCATTACTTTATGTATCAAAATCAAGCTTCTTACATCGCGATTCATCCTGGTTTGATTAGAATGACAAAGAAGCTGTCATATTCCCAAACAGGAAAACTGGGATCACCTGATTTGAAAGTGGGATAGCTTCTTCATCCTAACTCCTATGAGATTTATTCAACTTCCTAGTGATTCTCCATTACTTTATGTATCAAATCAAGCTTCTTACATCGCGATTCATCCTGGTTTGATTAGAATGACAAGAAGCTGTCATATTCCCAACAGGAAAACTGGGATCACCTGATTTGAAAGTGGGATAGCTTCTTCATCCTAACTCCTATGAGATTTATTCAACTTCCTAGTGATTCTCCATTACTTTATGTATCAAAATCAAGCTTCTTACATCGCGATTCATCCTGGTTTGATTAGAATGACAAAGAAGCTGTCATATTCCCAAACAGGAAAACTGGGATCACCTGATTTGAAAGTGGGATAGCTTCTTCATCCTAACTCCTATGAGATTTATTCAACTTCCTAGTGATTCTCCATTACTTTATGTATCAAAATCAAGCTTCTTACATCGCGATTCATCCTGGTTTGATTAGAATGACAAAGAAGCTGTCATATTCCCAAACAGAAAAACTGGGATCACCTGATTTGAAAGTGGGATAGCTTCTTCATCCTAACTCCTATGAGATTTATTCAACTTCCTAGTGATTCTCCATTACTTTATGTATCAAAATCAAGCTTCTTACATCGCGATTCATCCTGGTTTGATTAGAATGACAAAGAAGCTGTCATATTCCCAAACAGGAAAACTGGGATCACCTGATTTGAAAGTGGGATAGCTTCTTCATCCTAACTCCTATGAGATTTATTCAACTTCCTAGTGATTCTCCATTACTTTATATATCAAAATCAAGCTTCTTACATCGCGATTCATCCTGGTTTGATTAGAATGACAAAGAAGCTGTCATATTCCCAAACAGGAAAACTGGGATCACCTGATTTGAAAGTGGGATAGCTTCTTCATCCTAACTCCTATGAGATTTATTCAACTTCCTAGTGATTCTCCATTACTTTATGTATCAAAATCAAGCTTCTTACATCGCGATTCATCCTGGTTTGATTAGAATGACAAAGAAGCTGTCATATTCCCAAACAGGAAAACTGGGATCACCTGATTTGAAAGTGGGATAGCTTCTTCATCCTAACTCCTATGAGATTTATTCAACTTCCTAGTGATTCTCCATTACTTTATGTATCAAAATCAAGCTTCTTACATCGCGATTCATCCTGGTTTGATTAGAATGACAAGGAAGCTGTCATATTCCCAAACAGGAAAACTGGGATCACCTGATTTGAAAGTGGGATAGCTTCTTCATCCTAACTCCTATGAGATTTATTCAACTTCCTAGTGATTCTCCATTACTTTATGTATCAAAATCAAGCTTCTTACATCGCGATTCATCCTGGTTTGATTAGAATGACAAAGAAGCTGTCATATTCCCAAACAGGAAAACTGGGATCACCTGATTTGAAAGTGGGATAGCTTCTTCATCCTAACTCCTATGAGATTTATTCAACTTCCTAGTGATTCTCCATTACTTTATGTATCAAAATCAAGCTTCTTACATCGCGATTCATCCTGGTTTGATTAGAATGACAAAGAAGCTGTCATATTCCCAAACAGAAAACTGGGATCACCTGATTTGAAAGTGGGATAGCTTCTTCATCCTAACTCCTATGAGATTTATTCAACTTCCTAGTGATTCTCCATTACTTTATGTATCAAAATCAAGCTTCTTACATCGCGATTCATCCTGGTTTGATTAGAATGACAAAGAAGCTGTCATATTCCCAAACAGAAAACTGGGATCACCTGATTTGAAAGTGGGATAGCTTCTTCATCCTAACTCCTATGAGATTTATTCAACTTCCTAGTGATTCTCCATTACTTTATGTATCAAAATCAAGCTTCTTACATCGCGATTCATCCTGGTTTGATTAGAATGACAAAGAAGCTGTCATATTCCCAAACAGAAAACTGGGATCACCTGATTTGAAAGTGGGATAGCTTCTTCATCCTAACTCCTATGAGATTTATTCAACTTCCTAGTGATTCTCCATTACTTTATGTATCAAAATCAAGCTTCTTACATCGCGATTCATCCTGGTTTGATTAGAATGACAAGGAAGCTGTCATATTCCCAAACAGGAAAACTGGGATCACCTGATTTGAAAGTGGGATAGCTTCTTCATCCTAACTCCTATGAGATTTATTCAACTTCCTAGTGATTCTCCATTACTTTATGTATCAAAATCAAGCTTCTTACATCGCGATTCATCCTGGTTTGATTAGAATGACAAAGAAGCTGTCATATTCCCAAACAGGAAAACTGGGATCACCTGATTTGAAAGTGGGATAGCTTCTTCATCCTAACTCCTATGAGATTTATTCAACTTCCTAGTGATTCTCCATTACTTTATGTATCAAAATCAAGCTTCTTACATCGCGATTCATCCTGGTTTGATTAGAATGACAAAGAAGCTGTCATATTCCCAAACAGGAAAACTGGGATCACCTGATTTGAAAGTGGGATAGCTTCTTCATCCTAACTCCTATGAGATTTATTCAACTTCCTAGTGATTCTCCATTACTTTATGTATCAAAATCAAGCTTCTTACATCGCGATTCATCCTGGTTTGATTAGAATGACAAAGAAGCTGTCATATTCCCAAACAGGAAAACTGGGATCACCTGATTTGAAAGTGGGATAGCTTCTTCATCCTAACTCCTATGAGATTTATTCAACTTCCTAGTGATTCTCCATTACTTTATGTATCAAAATCAAGCTTCTTACATCGCGATTCATCCTGGTTTGATTAGAATGACAAGGAAGCTGTCATATTCCCAAACAGGAAAACTGGGATCACCTGATTTGAAAGTGGGATAGCTTCTTCATCCTAACTCCTATGAGATTTATTCAACTTCCTAGTGATTCTCCATTACTTATGTATCAAAATCAAGCTTCTTACATCGCGATTCATCCTGGTTTGATTAGAATGACAAAGAAGCTGTCATATTCCCAAACAGGAAAACTGGGATCACCTGATTTGAAAGTGGGATAGCTTCTTCATCCTAACTCCTATGAGATTTATTCAACTTCCTAGTGATTCTCCATTACTTTATGTATCAAAATCAAGCTTCTTACATCGCGATTCATCCTGGTTTGATTAGAATGACAAAGAAGCTGTCATATTCCCAAACAGGAAAACTGGGATCACCTGATTTGAAAGTGGGATAGCTTCTTCATCCTAACTCCTATGAGATTTATTCAACTTCCTAGTGATTCTCCATTACTTTATGTATCAAAATCAAGCTTCTTACATCGCGATTCATCCTGGTTTGATTAGAATGACAAGGAAGCTGTCATATTCCCAAACAGGAAAACTGGGATCACCTGATTTGAAAGTGGGATAGCTTCTTCATCCTAACTCCTATGAGATTTATTCAACTTCCTAGTGATTCTCCATTACTTTATGTATCAAAATCAAGCTTCTTACATCGCGATTCATCCTGGTTTGATTAGAATGACAAGAAGCTGTCATATTCCCAAACAGGAAAACTGGGATCACCTGATTTGAAAGTGGGATAGCTTCTTCATCCTAACTCCTATGAGATTTATTCAACTTCCTAGTGATTCTCCATTACTTTATGTATCAAAATCAAGCTTCTTACATCGCGATTCATCCTGGTTTGATTAGAATGACAAAGAAGCTGTCATATTCCCAAACAGGAAAACTGGGATCACCTGATTTGAAAGTGGGATAGCTTCTTCATCCTAACTCCTATGAGATTTATTCAACTTCCTAGTGATTCTCCATTACTTTATGTATCAAAATCAAGCTTCTTACATCGCGATTCATCCTGGTTTGATTAGAATGACAAGGAAGCTGTCATATTCCCAAACAGGAAAACTGGGATCACCTGATTTGAAAGTGGGATAGCTTCTTCATCCTAACTCCTATGAGATTTATTCAACTTCCTAGTGATTCTCCATTACTTTATGTATCAAAATCAAGCTTCTTACATCGCGATTCATCCTGGTTTGATTAGAATGACAAAGAAGCTGTCATATTCCCAAACAGGAAAACTGGGATCACCTGATTTGAAAGTGGGATAGCTTCTTCATCCTAACTCCTATGAGATTTATTCAACTTCCTAGTGATTCTCCATTACTTTATGTATCAAAATCAAGCTTCTTACATCGCGATTCATCCTGGTTTGATTAGAATGACAAAGAAGCTGTCATATTCCCAAACAGGAAAACTGGGATCACCTGATTTGAAAGTGGGATAGCTTCTTCATCCTAACTCCTATGAGATTTATTCAACTTCCTAGTGATTCTCCATTACTTTATGTATCAAAATCAAGCTTCTTACATCGCGATTCATCCTGGTTTGATTAGAATGACAAAGAAGCTGTCATATTCCCAAACAGAAAAACTGGGATCACCTGATTTGAAAGTGGGATAGCTTCTTCATCCTAACTCCTATGAGATTTATTCAACTTCCTAGTGATTCTCCATTACTTTATGTATCAAAATCAAGCTTCTTACATCGCGATTCATCCTGGTTTGATTAGAATGACAAAGAAGCTGTCATATTCCCAAACAGGAAAACTGGGATCACCTGATTTGAAAGTGGGATAGCTTCTTCATCCTAACTCCTATGAGATTTATTCAACTTCCTAGTGATTCTCCATTACTTTATGTATCAAAATCAAGCTTCTTACATCGCGATTCATCCTGGTTTGATTAGAATGACAAAGAAGCTGTCATATTCCCAAACAGGAAAACTGGGATCACCTGATTTGAAAGTGGGATAGCTTCTTCATCCTAACTCCTATGAGATTTATTCAACTTCCTAGTGATTCTCCATTACTTTATGTATCAAAATCAAGCTTCTTACATCGCGATTCATCCTGGTTTGATTAGAATGACAAGGAAGCTGTCATATTCCCAAACAGGAAAACTGGGATCACCTGATTTGAAAGTGGGATAGCTTCTTCATCCTAACTCCTATGAGATTTATTCAACTTCCTAGTGATTCTCCATTACTTTATGTATCAAAATCAAGCTTCTTACATCGCGATTCATCCTGGTTTGATTAGAATGACAAAGAAGCTGTCATATTCCCAAACAGGAAAACTGGGATCACCTGATTTGAAAGTGGGATAGCTTCTTCATCCTAACTCCTATGAGATTTATTCAACTTCCTAGTGATTCTCCATTACTTTATGTATCAAAATCAAGCTTCTTACATCGCGATTCATCCTGGTTTGATTAGAATGACAAGGAAGCTGTCATATTCCCAAACAGGAAAACTGGGATCACCTGATTTGAAAGTGGGATAGCTTCTTCATCCTAACTCCTATGAGATTTATTCAACTTCCTAGTGATTCTCCATTACTTTATGTATCAAAATCAAGCTTCTTACATCGCGATTCATCCTGGTTTGATTAGAATGACAAGAAGCTGTCATATTCCCAAACAGGAAAACTGGGATCACCTGATTTGAAAGTGGGATAGCTTCTTCATCCTAACTCCTATGAGATTTATTCAACTTCCTAGTGATTCTCCATTACTTTATGTATCAAATCAAGCTTCTTACATCGCGATTCATCCTGGTTTGATTAGAATGACAAAGAAGCTGTCATATTCCCAACAGAAAACTGGGATCACCTGATTTGAAAGTGGGATAGCTTCTTCATCCTAACTCCTATGAGATTTATTCAACTTCCTAGTGATTCTCCATTACTTTATGTATCAAAATCAAGCTTCTTACATCGCGATTCATCCTGGTTTGATTAGAATGACAAAGAAGCTGTCATATTCCCAAACAGGAAAACTGGGATCACCTGATTTGAAAGTGGGATAGCTTCTTCATCCTAACTCCTATGAGATTTATTCAACTTCCTAGTGATTCTCCATTACTTTATGTATCAAAATCAAGCTTCTTACATCGCGATTCATCCTGGTTTGATTAGAATGACAAAGAAGCTGTCATATTCCCAAACAGGAAAACTGGGATCACCTGATTTGAAAGTGGGATAGCTTCTTCATCCTAACTCCTATGAGATTTATTCAACTTCCTAGTGATTCTCCATTACTTTATGTATCAAAATCAAGCTTCTTACATCGCGATTCATCCTGGTTTGATTAGAATGACAAAGAAGCTGTCATATTCCCAAACAGGAAAACTGGGATCACCTGATTTGAAAGTGGGATAGCTTCTTCATCCTAACTCCTATGAGATTTATTCAACTTCCTAGTGATTCTCCATTACTTTATGTATCAAAATCAAGCTTCTTACATCGCGATTCATCCTGGTTTGATTAGAATGACAAAGAAGCTGTCATATTCCCAAACAGGAAAACTGGGATCACCTGATTTGAAAGTGGGATAGCTTCTTCATCCTAACTCCTATGAGATTTATTCAACTTCCTAGTGATTCTCCATTACTTTATGTATCAAAATCAAGCTTCTTACATCGCGATTCATCCTGGTTTGATTAGAATGACAAGAAGCTGTCATATTCCCAAACAGAAAACTGGGATCACCTGATTTGAAAGTGGGATAGCTTCTTCATCCTAACTCCTATGAGATTTATTCAACTTCCTAGTGATTCTCCATTACTTTATGTATCAAAATCAAGCTTCTTACATCGCGATTCATCCTGGTTTGATTAGAATGACAAAGAAGCTGTCATATTCCCAAACAGGAAAACTGGGATCACCTGATTTGAAAGTGGGATAGCTTCTTCATCCTAACTCCTATGAGATTTATTCAACTTCCTAGTGATTCTCCATTACTTTATGTATCAAAATCAAGCTTCTTACATCGCGATTCATCCTGGTTTGATTAGAATGACAAAGAAGCTGTCATATTCCCAAACAGGAAAACTGGGATCACCTGATTTGAAAGTGGGATAGCTTCTTCATCCTAACTCCTATGAGATTTATTCAACTTCCTAGTGATTCTCCATTACTTTATGTATCAAAATCAAGCTTCTTACATCGCGATTCATCCTGGTTTGATTAGAATGACAAAGAAGCTGTCATATTCCCAAACAGGAAAACTGGGATCACCTGATTTGAAAGTGGGATAGCTTCTTCATCCTAACTCCTATGAGATTTATTCAACTTCCTAGTGATTCTCCATTACTTTATGTATCAAATCAAGCTTCTTACATCGCGATTCATCCTGGTTTGATTAGAATGACAAGGAAGCTGTCATATTCCCAAACAGGAAAACTGGGATCACCTGATTTGAAAGTGGGATAGCTTCTTCATCCTAACTCCTATGAGATTTATTCAACTTCCTAGTGATTCTCCATTACTTTATGTATCAAAATCAAGCTTCTTACATCGCGATTCATCCTGGTTTGATTAGAATGACAAAGAAGCTGTCATATTCCCAAACAGGAAAACTGGGATCACCTGATTTGAAAGTGGGATAGCTTCTTCATCCTAACTCCTATGAGATTTATTCAACTTCCTAGTGATTCTCCATTACTTTATGTATCAAAATCAAGCTTCTTACATCGCGATTCATCCTGGTTTGATTAGAATGACAAGGAAGCTGTCATATTCCCAAACAGGAAAACTGGGATCACCTGATTTGAAAGTGGGATAGCTTCTTCATCCTAACTCCTATGAGATTTATTCAACTTCCTAGTGATTCTCCATTACTTTATGTATCAAAATCAAGCTTCTTACATCGCGATTCATCCTGGTTTGATTAGAATGACAAAGAAGCTGTCATATTCCCAAACAGGAAAACTGGGATCACCTGATTTGAAAGTGGGATAGCTTCTTCATCCTAACTCCTATGAGATTTATTCAACTTCCTAGTGATTCTCCATTACTTTATGTATCAAAATCAAGCTTCTTACATCGCGATTCATCCTGGTTTGATTAGAATGACAAAGAAGCTGTCATATTCCCAAACAGGAAAACTGGGATCACCTGATTTGAAAGTGGGATAGCTTCTTCATCCTAACTCCTATGAGATTTATTCAACTTCCTAGTGATTCTCCATTACTTTATGTATCAAAATCAAGCTTCTTACATCGCGATTCATCCTGGTTTGATTAGAATGACAAGAAGCTGTCATATTCCCAAACAGGAAAACTGGGATCACCTGATTTGAAAGTGGGATAGCTTCTTCATCCTAACTCCTATGAGATTTATTCAACTTCCTAGTGATTCTCCATTACTTTATGTATCAAAATCAAGCTTCTTACATCGCGATTCATCCTGGTTTGATTAGAATGACAAGAAGCTGTCATATTCCCAAACAGGAAAACTGGGATCACCTGATTTGAAAGTGGGATAGCTTCTTCATCCTAACTCCTATGAGATTTATTCAACTTCCTAGTGATTCTCCATTACTTTATGTATCAAAATCAAGCTTCTTACATCGCGATTCATCCTGGTTTGATTAGAATGACAAAGAAGCTGTCATATTCCCAAACAGGAAAACTGGGATCACCTGATTTGAAAGTGGGATAGCTTCTTCATCCTAACTCCTATGAGATTTATTCAACTTCCTAGTGATTCTCCATTACTTTATGTATCAAAATCAAGCTTCTTACATCGCGATTCATCCTGGTTTGATTAGAATGACAAGGAAGCTGTCATATTCCCAAACAGGAAAACTGGGATCACCTGATTTGAAAGTGGGATAGCTTCTTCATCCTAACTCCTATGAGATTTATTCAACTTCCTAGTGATTCTCCACTACTTTATGTATCAAAATCAAGCTTCTTACATCGCGATTCATCCTGGTTTGATTAGAATGACAAAGAAGCTGTCATATTCCCAAACAGGAAAACTGGGATCACCTGATTTGAAAGTGGGATAGCTTCTTCATCCTAACTCCTATGAGATTTATTCAACTTCCTAGTGATTCTCCATTACTTTATGTATCAAAATCAAGCTTCTTACATCGCGATTCATCCTGGTTTGATTAGAATGACAAAGAAGCTGTCATATTCCCAAACAGAAAACTGGGATCACCTGATTTGAAAGTGGGATAGCTTCTTCATCCTAACTCCTATGAGATTTATTCAACTTCCTAGTGATTCTCCATTACTTTATGTATCAAAATCAAGCTTCTTACATCGCGATTCATCCTGGTTTGATTAGAATGACAAGAAGCTGTCATATTCCCAAACAGGAAAACTGGGATCACCTGATTTGAAAGTGGGATAGCTTCTTCATCCTAACTCCTATGAGATTTATTCAACTTCCTAGTGATTCTCCATTACTTTATGTATCAAAATCAAGCTTCTTACATCGCGATTCATCCTGGTTTGATTAGAATGACAAAGAAGCTGTCATATTCCCAAACAGGAAAACTGGGATCACCTGATTTGAAAGTGGGATAGCTTCTTCATCCTAACTCCTATGAGATTTATTCAACTTCCTAGTGATTCTCCATTACTTTATGTATCAAAATCAAGCTTCTTACATCGCGATTCATCCTGGTTTGATTAGAATGACAAGGAAGCTGTCATATTCCCAAACAGGAAAACTGGGATCACCTGATTTGAAAGTGGGATAGCTTCTTCATCCTAACTCCTATGAGATTTATTCAACTTCCTAGTGATTCTCCATTACTTTATGTATCAAAATCAAGCTTCTTACATCGCGATTCATCCTGGTTTGATTAGAATGACAAAGAAGCTGTCATATTCCCAAACAGGAAAACTGGGATCACCTGATTTGAAAGTGGGATAGCTTCTTCATCCTAACTCCTATGAGATTTATTCAACTTCCTAGTGATTCTCCATTACTTTATGTATCCAAATCAAGCTTCTTACATCGCGATTCATCCTGGTTTGATTAGAATGACAAAGAAGCTGTCATATTCCCAAACAGGAAAACTGGGATCACCTGATTTGAAAGTGGGATAGCTTCTTCATCCTAACTCCTATGAGATTTATTCAACTTCCTAGTGATTCTCCATTACTTTATGTATCAAAATCAAGCTTCTTACATCGCGATTCATCCTGGTTTGATTAGAATGACAAAGAAGCTGTCATATTCCCAAACAGGAAAACTGGGATCACCTGATTTGAAAGTGGGATAGCTTCTTCATCCTAACTCCTATGAGATTTATTCAACTTCCTAGTGATTCTCCATTACTTTATGTATCAAAATCAAGCTTCTTACATCGCGATTCATCCTGGTTTGATTAGAATGACAAAGAAGCTGTCATATTCCCAAACAGGAAAACTGGGATCACCTGATTTGAAAGTGGGATAGCTTCTTCATCCTAACTCCTATGAGATTTATTCAACTTCCTAGTGATTCTCCATTACTTTATGTATCAAAATCAAGCTTCTTACATCGCGATTCATCCTGGTTTGATTAGAATGACAAGAAGCTGTCATATTCCCAAACAGGAAAACTGGGATCACCTGATTTGAAAGTGGGATAGCTTCTTCATCCTAACTCCTATGAGATTTATTCAACTTCCTAGTGATTCTCCATTACTTTATGTATCAAAATCAAGCTTCTTACATCGCGATTCATCCTGGTTTGATTAGAATGACAAAGAAGCTGTCATATTCCCAAACAGGAAAACTGGGATCACCTGATTTGAAAGTGGGATAGCTTCTTCATCCTAACTCCTATGAGATTTATTCAACTTCCTAGTGATTCTCCATTACTTTATGTATCCAAATCAAGCTTCTTACATCGCGATTCATCCTGGTTTGATTAGAATGACAAAGAAGCTGTCATATTCCCAAACAGAAAAACTGGGATCACCTGATTTGAAAGTGGGATAGCTTCTTCATCCTAACTCCTATGAGATTTATTCAACTTCCTAGTGATTCTCCATTACTTTATGTATCAAATCAAGCTTCTTACATCGCGATTCATCCTGGTTTGATTAGAATGACAAAGAAGCTGTCATATTCCCAAACAGGAAAACTGGGATCACCTGATTTGAAAGTGGGATAGCTTCTTCATCCTAACTCCTATGAGATTTATTCAACTTCCTAGTGATTCTCCATTACTTTATGTATCAAAATCAAGCTTCTTACATCGCGATTCATCCTGGTTTGATTAGAATGACAGGAAGCTGTCATATTCCAAACAGGAAAACTGGGATCACCTGATTTGAAAGTGGGATAGCTTCTTCATCCTAACTCCTATGAGATTTATTCAACTTCCTAGTGATTCTCCATTACTTTATGTATCAAAATCAAGCTTCTTACATCGCGATTCATCCTGGTTTGATTAGAATGACGAAGAAGCTGTCATATTCCCAAACAGGAAAACTGGGATCACCTGATTTGAAAGTGGGATAGCTTCTTCATCCTAACTCCTATGAGATTTATTCAACTTCCTAGTGATTCTCCATTACTTTATGTATCAAAATCAAGCTTCTTACATCGCGATTCATCCTGGTTTGATTAGAATGACAAAGAAGCTGTCATATTCCCAAACAGGAAAACTGGAAATCACCTGATTTGAAAGTGGGATAGCATCTTCATCCTAACTCCTATGAGATTATTACTTCCTGTGAACTGAAGAGAAGATGGAGCTTGTACAATGATAGGGCAAGCTCTAGAAGATGTCTAGAAGAGTTCAATCAAGCTTCAGAAGTGTTCTGAAGAAGTTATCTTGTGAAGATAAGTCTAGGAAAGACTTAGACTGATCATGTGAGGGCTTTGGAGGAGTTAGAGAGAAGATGGAAGTGTGGTGCAAAGATAGGGCCAAGTCCAGGAGGGACTTAGAAGAGTATTTGGGCGAGTGTGCAAACTTAGGGACTGGCTGTACGGACCGTACGGATCCGTACAGACCGAGACATCCCGAAAGTTCACCAGTCAACCATTTGAGCACATTTGAAGTTGGTGCAAAAATAGGGCACTGGTGAAACTCTTAAGAGAAGAAGACAAAGGAGAGGCTGGCGAGTGACAGGCTGGAAAGGAGAGTCTCTTGCTGTAAAGTAAAAGCAAAAGGAGACCATGTATCTAGCAAAAGAAGTGGGCAGATTCATGGGAGCCTTTAGCTAGCCAATAAGGAGCCAGCCTTCCCTTGACCAGATTCAAATGGACCAATTATCCATCAGGAACAGCACAGCCACGACCAAGACCATCTGTCCATCTCATCCATTCATTTAAATTCAAGTTATAACAGCCCTTAGATTTAGGTTTATGATTGCAAGTTGTAAAGAGCATATATAAGCTCATAAGTGATGTTTTGTAACTCTTAAGTGAGTAAGGGGGTTTCCCTTCTCCTTCTCTAATCTGAAACACTTTCTTAGTCTCTCTAGTCTCTCATCCTGAATCTCTATACACGTTCTCAGTCTTGTTACTAATCTCTTAAACACTTAGACACACAAACACTCATCAAACTTCCTTTCTCTCAAATCGCTTCCAAGCTCTCTCTCTTTACCCATTTGGGTTTCATACACACATACAACCTGAGTACTCTTAAATCTCATATGGTATCAGAGCCAGGTTCATTAGAACTTGGTTCCAGCTTCCGCTAAGCTCAAAGCTCACTCCCATGCCATTTCCAAACCAAGAAGAAGCTTCATGGTCATTTGGCTGTTCAACCTCTTCAAGAAGAAGGTGTGCTCATCAATGGCGTCCAGAAGCTGTTCTTGGTCGTTCTCCACTCTCTCATGGTCGTCCTGAAGAAAGAAGGCCATTGGAAGCATGTCCAAGCCATTCCCATTCACTGTCCAAGAAGAAAGGTGAAAGCTTTCAACTTGTACCTGGTATGGCGACTCAAAAATGAAGAGAGGAGGTGTCTTAGGCATGGTGGGTTCAAGAGAAAGGTCCATGAAAGAAGGAGATGTAGGAGTTGACACCAACAGCTCGGATCTTCCCATGTACTAAGGAGTTTCAAGGAACTAACACTAGTTCCTTGGCTGTAAGGAAATCTCTTTCTCTTGTATAAAGCTTGAGTGTATGAACAGGTTGTGATGTTGTGATGTGATTGGAAACCTGAGGATTGTTTAAAAGATTGCTAAAATGAAGTTGCTTTAGAATCTGTCCCAGGATACTTTAAGAGTCTTGTTTGGGTATTGAAATTGTTTAGTATGCTTAGCTCCGGTTCATAGTGATGCTTGTTGTGATTAATTAAATCTGCTTGCATACATGGAGTGAAACCGAATTTAAAGCTGTTGCATATAGTCTTGTGGCTGTCTTACATTGAAGTATTAGATTCATGTCTAAGTACTGAGTAAAGAAGCTCTTAAGAGTGCCTAAGTAACTTGTCTTGAATCTGTTAGGATCTTACTTGTACTTAGAGATTTAGCTTGCAAAGAATAGAACTTGATAATGCCTTGTGTCTATCTGTTGCATTGCTTGTGATATTGGGAATCAAACTTGATAATTTATTAATCAAGATTTGACATCAATACTATTGAAAATGGTTAAATGCTTAATGTCAGTTCTAAATTAACTTGTCTTGTTAAGATGATAGATTATATTATCTAATCATGCTTGCTTTCATGAGTTAGAAACTGATTAAGATTAATGCATACTGCCTTGTATTGTTGCATTTAGATTAAAATCTAAGTTGCATAAAATTGCCTAAATACTTTGACTTGAATCTGATAAGGTCTTGCTTAGTATTTAGAGAATGGTTGCTTGCATAGATAAGAACTTGACATTGTCTTGATTCTATCTAATGTTATAAAGCTTGAGACATTGGTGATCAAACTTGATGAAGTCAAGGATTGATCCCAATGCAATTGTGACTTATCTTTGCTAGAGTTTGAGTGATGTTTCAGGTTCACAAAAGGTGTTCCTAGTTCATCATCAAATCCGAGTTGAAAGAGAAAGAATGATGCCCATTGTGTGTACAATGGAGAAGTGTTACAAAAAGGGAGAAGCACAGATGGTTGTAAAACTCACTGGTGTTCTTCTCCTTAACATTGCAAGTACCTGAAGAAGAAGCTAACCGGGTCTAGGCAGTGGCGTGCCTATTCAAGAGGGTGCTCAAACTAAGACAGAGCACTCTTGGCTGTGTGAAGAAGAAGGCTACTCTATCAAGGCGGCTTCTATTGTGAGGTGATTGAAGAAGTAGCTGAAGCATCCACAAGCATTCCATCATGGTGGCAAATTCAGAAGGGTGATTGCAATAAGAGAAGAAGAAGAAGTGAGGATTCAAGTGGCAACGACCACTCCTCATCACCTTAAACAAGGGAGTAAACCTAGTCTCATCTATCTTAATATGTCTTGATAGGTTTATCTCCTGATTATACTATGTGCTTTCCCTAATTCCATTAAGAGTTTATAGCTTCTAAGTAGAATGTCTAGGCTAATTGCACTGAGATTGTTTTGCTGCTGCATTGTCTTATTGATAGTAAGTAATGTCTAGAGTCCCAGAATCTCATGTTCTGTTTATTGCATTGTCTTGAGTGTTGTCATAGCTTGAATCATCATGAATGTGTTGTAGAATTGAGTAGAATGTCTCTGCTGCTTGCATCATGATTGATAAGTTATTTTGCATACATAAGCATATCTCATACTGTCTAAGTTCAATCCTAGTGTTATCTGATGCTATTGCCTATGTTTAATCCATCAATGAAAGTCTTGCATCAATTAGAAATTGTCTAAGTTGCTTGCATCATTGGTTCTGATTGAAACTGTTGTGCAGAGCTTTAATATTACTCATGGATTGAACCTGTTGCATTCATATAGCTAATGCTTTAAGATTGTGCATTCATGTAGTAATGCATTTAAAAATGAGCCTAAATTGCAAATGTACTGATATAAGCTTTGCATTTAGAGAACTGTATAGAACTTGCATTGTCATTGTTAGAAATTGAAATCTGCTTGTCTTGACTCAGTCCAGTTCTGATTGTTGCTATGCCATAGTTAAATCCATCAGTGATGTCTTATAAGCATTTAGAAGTATGTCTAAGCTACTTGAATCATTGGCTTTGATAAAACTAGTGAGCATAAGCATGAATTGAGTCACTCTTGTCGCCTTAATTGCATAAGTATCATCTAGACTTGTGTTCCATTTGGATTGAATCTGTTTCATTCATATAGTTAGTGTAACCTAATGCATTCATCTATTGTTGCATTTAAAAAAAAAAAACTGAATTGATTGTCTTTGCTTGATTGTCTTGATTGTCTAGCTTGTTTCAAGTATCATATATTATTGTGGCATTGGTGATCAAACAGGATGGATAATCTTGGTTTGATCCCAATGGGATGATCTGATCTTGCATTGAGTTGTGGTGGTGTTAGGTACACAAGGAATGTGATACATGAAACTCGCCAACAACCAAGAATGTAAAGACAAAGATCTTGTGCCATTGCATATCATCACTAGGACATGTTAGTCCATAATCTACAGGAAGTGTAGTGTGATTGAGTATGCAATGAGAGATGGCCATTGCATAATACCATTGGACATATCTAGTCCTTAGTCTACAGGAAGTGTAGCATGGGTCATTATGCAATGAGAGGCGTGTCTTGTGAGACTCTCTATGGTGATTCAAACACCCTAATTCCTGGTTAAGGAAGAGAGAAAACTCACAAGAAGAAAGCTATCATAAAAGATGATAGTTATTAGACCATGGAGATGCATAGGATCATCACAAGCTTAGCTCCTTCTAGTCTTGGTTCTAAGCTTGAGGGGGAGTCTTAATGCATATGATCCATGGTCAGTAACAAGTCTTTGCAAAGGCTTCTACAAGGATCATCAACCGGACCAAGATAGTGGCGTGTCTAGGCAAGAGGCTGTTCAGAGCAGTCTTGGCGAGTGAAGAAGAACGCTCTCCATCAATGCGGCTTCAATGAGAGGTGATTGAGGAGAAGCTGATGAATCCATTCTGCCTTTCCAAGAAGTTGGTGATGCCATGAAGATGGTGCATTGGCCGAGTTAGGAAACTCACAAAAACACAAGGGAAGTTCCCTTAGACTTTTAAAACCTTTTTATTCATCTTATTCATTGCTTGTGCTTGAAAAGATACGTAAAATGATTATGATTGAATTGTGAGATTGTGTGCATCAAGTGTGATGCAGGATATTCATTTTCTTGTTTTTGATAGGTACTGATGCACCTTTGGGATAATGTATCAGGTACCATTGCTTGAGCCTCACTAAAGGTGTTCCTGGTCATTTCCTAGCTTCTCTAAGGTGGCTGTGAAGTCAGTTGAGAGGGGGAGACTTCAAACCGGTTCCATGAAGAGGTGAAGCTGAAGTGTGAAGTGTGCGCAAAGCTGTGAAGAGTTGCTGCACCTATTAGGCCGTGATCCAGAGCTTCTTGTGTCCAACCACACTGGTTCTAAGGCACAAGAGCTCACTGGCCAATCCCTAGGCTTTGGAGAGCTCTACTCTTTTTCCCTTGCAAGGTTTTGTCCCAATGGGTTTTCCTTGTAAGGTTTTTAATGAGGGAGACTCTTCAGAGTTCCAAGCTTGGCTTAGGATCTCCTAAAGTCAAGCTTGAGGGGGAGTGTTGAACTGAAGAGAAGATGGAGCTTGTACAATGATAGGGCAAGCTCTAGAAGATGTCTAGAAGAGTTCAATCAAGCTTCAGAAGTGTTCTGAAGAAGTTATCTTGTGAAGATAAGTCTAGGAAAGACTTAGACTGATCATGTGAGGGCTTTGGAGGAGTTAGAGAGAAGATGGAAGTGTGGTGCAAAGATAGGGCCAAGTCCAGGAGGGACTTAGAAGAGTATTTGGGCGAGTGTGCAAACTTAGGGACTGGCTGTACGGACCGTACGGATCCGTACGGACCGAGACATCCCGAAAGTTCACCAGTCAACCATTTGAGCACATTTGAAGTTGGTGCAAAAATAGGGCACTGGTGAAACTCTTAAGAGAAGAAGACAAAGGAGAGGCTGGCGAGTGACAGGCTGGAAAGGAGAGTCTCTTGCTGTAAAGTAAAAGCAAAAGGAGACCATGTATCTAGCAAAAGAAGTGGGCAGATTCATGGGAGCCTTTAGCTAGCCAATAAGGAGCCAGCCTTCCCTTGACCAGATTCAAATGGACCAATTATCCATCAGGAACAGCACAGCCACGACCAAGACCATCTGTCCATCTCATCCATTCATTTAAATTCAAGTTATAACAGCCCTTAGATTTAGGTTTATGATTGCAAGTTGTAAAGAGCATATATAAGCTCATAAGTGATGTTTTGTAACTCTTAAGTGAGTAAGGGGGTTTCCCTTCTCCTTCTCTAATCTGAAACACTTTCTTAGTCTCTCTAGTCTCTCATCCTGAATCTCTATACACGTTCTCAGTCTTGTTACTAATCTCTTAAACACTTAGACACACAAACACTCATCAAACTTCCTTTCTCTCAAATCGCTTCCAAGCTCTCTCTCTTTACCCATTTGGGTTTCATACACACATACAACCTGAGTACTCTTAAATCTCATACCTATGAGATTTATTCAACTTCCTGGTGATTCTCCACCACTTATGTATCCAAATCAAGCTTCTCACAAAGTGATTCATCCTGGTTTGATTGGAACGACGAAGAAGCTGTGCTATTCCCAAACTGGGAAACTGGAATCACCTGATTTGAAAGTGGGATAACTTCTTCATGCCAACTCCTATGAGATTTATTCAACTTCCTGGTGATTCTCCACCACTTTATGTATCCAAATCAAGCTTCTCACAAAGTGATTCATCCTGGTTTGATTGGAACGACGAAGAAGCTGTGCTATTCCCAAACTGGGAAACTGGAATCACCTGATTTGAAAGTGGGATAACTTCTTCATGCCAACTCCTATGAGATTTATTCAACTTCCTGGTGATTCTCCACCACTTTATGTATCCAAATCAAGCTTCTCACAAAGTGATTCATCCTGGTTTGATTGGAACGACGAAGAAGCTGTGCTATTCCCAAACTGGGAAACTGGAATCACCTGATTTGAAAGTGGGATAACTTCTTCATGCCAACTCCTATGAGATTTATTCAACTTCCTGGTGATTCTCCACCACTTTATGTATCCAAATCAAGCTTCTTACAAAGTGATTCATCCTGGTTTGATTGGAACGACGAAGAAGCTGTGCTATTCCCAAACTGGGAAACTGGAATCACCTGATTTGAAAGTGGGATAACTTCTTCATGCCAACTCCTATGAGATTTATTCAACTTCCTGGTGATTCTCCACCACTTTATGTATCCAAATCAAGCTTCTTACAAAGTGATTCATCCTGGTTTGATTGGAACGACGAAGAAGCTGTGCTATTCCCAAACTGGGAAACTGGAATCACCTGATTTGAAAGTGGGATAACTTCTTCATGCCAACTCCTATGAGATTTATTCAACTTCCTGGTGATTCTCCACCACTTTATGTATCCAAATCAAGCTTTTCACAAAGTGATTCATCCTGGTTTGATTGGAACGACGAAGAAGCTGTGCTATTCCCAAACTGGGAAACTGGAATCACCTGATTTGAAAGTGGGATAACTTCTTCATGCCAACTCCTATGAGATTTATTCAACTTCCTGGTGATTCTCCACCACTTTATGTATCCAAATCAAGCTTCTTACAAAGTGATTCATCCTGGTTTGATTGGAACGACGAAGAAGCTGTGCTATTCCCAAACTGGGAAACTGGAATCACCTGATTTGAAAGTGGGATAACTTCTTCATGCCAACTCCTATGAGATTTATTCAACTTCCTGGTGATTCTCCACCACTTTATGTATCCAAATCAAGCTTCTTACAAAGTGATTCATCCTGGTTTGATTGGAACGACGAAGAAGCTGTGCTATTCCCAAACTGGGAAACTGGAATCACCTGATTTGAAAGTGGGATAACTTCTTCATGCCAACTCCTATGAGATTTATTCAACTTCCTGGTGATTCTCCACCACTTTATGTATCCAAATCAAGCTTCTCACAAAGTGATTCATCCTGGTTTGATTGGAACGACGAAGAAGCTGTGCTATTCCCAAACTGGGAAACTGGAATCACCTGATTTGAAAGTGGGATAACTTCTTCATGCCAACTCCTATGAGATTTATTCAACTTCCTGGTGATTCTCCACCACTTTATGTATCCAAATCAAGCTTCTTACAAAGTGATTCATCCTGGTTTGATTGGAACGACGAAGAAGCTGTGCTATTCCCAAACTGGGAAACTGGAATCACCTGATTTGAAAGTGGGATAACTTCTTCATGCCAACTCCTATGAGATTTATTCAACTTCCTGGTGATTCTCCACCACTTTATGTATCCAAATCAAGCTTTTCACAAAGTGATTCATCCTGGTTTGATTGGAACGACGAAGAAGCTGTGCTATTCCCAAACTGGGAAACTGGAATCACCTGATTTGAAAGTGGGATAACTTCTTCTTGCCAACTCCTATGAGATTTATTCAACTTCCTGGTGATTCTCCACCACTTTATGTATCCAAATCAAGCTTCTTACAAAGTGATTCATCCTGGTTTGATTGGAACGACGAAGAAGCTGTGCTATTCCCAAACTGGGAAACTGGAATCACCTGATTTGAAAGTGGGATAACTTCTTCATCCCAACTCCTATGAGATTTATTCAACTTCCTGGTGATTCTCCACCACTTTATGTATCCAAATCAAGCTTCTTACAAAGTGATTCATCCTGGTTTGATTGGAACGACGAAGAAGCTGTGCTATTCCCAAACTGGGAAACTGGAATCACCTGATTTGAAAGTGGGATAACTTCTTCATGCCAACTCCTATGAGATTTATTCAACTTCCTGGTGATTCTCCACCACTTTATGTATCCAAATCAAGCTTCTTACAAAGTGATTCATCCTGGTTTGATTGGAACGACGAAGAAGCTGTGCTATTCCCAAACTGGGAAACTGGAATCACCTGATTTGAAAGTGGGATAACTTCTTCATGCCAACTCCTATGAGATTTATTCAACTTCCTGGTGATTCTCCACAACTTTATGTATCCAAATCAAGCTTCTCACAAAGTGATTCATCCTGGTTTGATTGGAACGACGAAGAAGCTGTGCTATTCCCAAACTGGGAAACTGGAATCACCTGATTTGAAAGTGGGATAACTTCTTCATGCCAACTCCTATGAGATTTATTCAACTTCCTGGTGATTCTCCACCACTTTATGTATCCAAATCAACTTCTTACAAAGTGATTCATCCTGGTTTGATTGGAACGACGAAGAAGCTGTGCTATTCCCAAACTGGGAAACTGGAATCACCTGATTTGAAAGTGGGATAACTTCTTCATCCCAACTCCTATGAGATTTATTCAACTTCCTGGTGATTCTCCACCACTTTATGTATCCAAATCAAGCTTCTTACAAAGTGATTCATCCTGGTTTGATTGGAACGACGAAGAAGCTGTGCTATTCCCAAACTGGGAAACTGGAATCACCTGATTTGAAAGTGGGATAACTTCTTCATGCCAACTCCTATGAGATTTATTCAACTTCCTGGTGATTCTCCACCACTTTATGTATCCAAATCAAGCTTCTTACAAAGTGATTCATCCTGGTTTGATTGGAACGACGAAGAAGCTGTGCTATTCCCAAACTGGGAAACTGGAATCACCTGATTTGAAAGTGGGATAACTTCTTCATGCCAACTCCTATGAGATTTATTCAACTTCCTGGTGATTCTCCACCACTTTATGTATCCAAATCAAGCTTCTTACAAAGTGATTCATCCTGGTTTGATTGGAACGACGAAGAAGCTGTGCTATTCCCAAACTGGGAAACTGGAATCACCTGATTTGAAAGTGGGATAACTTCTTCATGCCAACTCCTATGAGATTTATTCAACTTCCTGGTGATTCTCCACCACTTTATGTATCCAAATCAAGTTTCTTACGAAGTGATTCATCCTGGTTTGATTGGAACGACGAAGAAGCTGTGCTATTCCCAAACTGGAAAACTGGAATCACCTGATTTGAAAGTGGGATAACTTCTTCTTGCCAACTCCTATGAGATTTATTCAACTTCCTGGTGATTCTCCACCACTTTATGTATCCAAATCAAGCTTCTCACAAAGTGATTCATCCTGGTTTGATTGGAACGACGAAGAAGCTGTGCTATTCCCAAACTGGAAAACTGGAATCACCTGATTTGAAAGTGGGATAACTTCTTCATGCCAACTCCTATGAGATTTATTCAACTTC
Source organism: Brassica napus (assembly GCF_020379485.1). NCBI lineage: Eukaryota > Viridiplantae > Streptophyta > Magnoliopsida > Brassicales > Brassicaceae > Brassica > Brassica napus. The sequence continues at coordinate 30,938 of NW_026016954.1, read as the reverse complement.
CTGGTGATTCTCCACCACTTTATGTATCCAAATCAAGCTTCTTACAAAGTGATTCATCCTGGTTTGATTGGAACGACGAAGAAGCTGTGCTATTCCCAAACTGGGAAACTGGAATCACCTGATTTGAAAGTGGGATAACTTCTTCATGCCAACTCCTATGAGATTTATTCAACTTCCTGGTGATTCTCCACCACTTTATGTATCCAAATCAAGCTTTTCACAAAGTGATTCATCCTGGTTTGATTGGAACGACGAAGAAGCTGTGCTATTCCCAAACTGGGAAACTGGAATCACCTGATTTGAAAGTGGGATAACTTCTTCTTGCCAACTCCTATGAGATTTATTCAACTTCCTGGTGATTCTCCACCACTTTATGTATCCAAATCAAGCTTCTTACAAAGTGATTCATCCTGGTTTGATTGGAACGACGAAGAAGCTGTGCTATTCCCAAACTGGGAAACTGGAATCACCTGATTTGAAAGTGGGATAACTTCTTCATCCCAACTCCTATGAGATTTATTCAACTTCCTGGTGATTCTCCACCACTTTATGTATCCAAATCAAGCTTCTTACAAAGTGATTCATCCTGGTTTGATTGGAACGACGAAGAAGCTGTGCTATTCCCAACTGGGAAACTGGAATCACCTGATTTGAAAGTGGGATAACTTCTTCTTGCCAACTCCTATGAGATTTATTCAACTTCCTGGTGATTCTCCACACTTTATGTATCCAAATCAAGCTTCTTACAAAGTGATTCATCCTGGTTTGATTGGAACGACGAAGAAGCTGTGCTATTCCCAAACTGGGAAACTGGAATCACCTGATTTGAAAGTGGGATAACTTCTTCATGCCAACTCCTATGAGATTTATTCAACTTCCTGGTGATTCTCCACCACTTTATGTATCCAAATCAAGCTTTTCACAAAGTGATTCATCCTGGTTTGATTGGAACGACGAAGAAGCTGTGCTATTCCCAAACTGGGAAACTGGAATCACCTGATTTGAAAGTGGGATAACTTCTTCATGCCAACTCCTATGAGATTTATTCAACTTCCTGGTGATTCTCCACCACTTTATGTATCCAAATCAAGCTTCTTACAAAGAGATTCATCCTGGTTTGATTGGAACGACGAAGAAGCTGTGTTATTCCCAAACTGGGAAACTGGAATCACCTGATTTGAAAGTGGGATAACTTCTTCATGCCAACTCCTATGAGATTTATTCAACTTCCTGGTGATTCTCCACCACTTTATGTATCCAAATCAAGCTTCTTACAAAGTGATTCATCCTGGTTTGATTGGAACGACGAAGAAGCTGTGCTATTCCCAAACTGGGAAACTGGAATCACCTGATTTGAAAGTGGGATAACTTCTTCATGCCAACTCCTATGAGATTTATTCAACTTCCTGGTGATTCTCCACCACTTTATGTATCCAAATCAAGCTTCTCACAAAGTGATTCATCCTGGTTTGATTGGAACGACGAAGAAGCTGTGCTATTCCCAAACTGGGAAACTGGAATCACCTGATTTGAAAGTGGGATAACTTCTTCTTGCCAACTCCTATGAGATTTATTCAACTTCCTGGTGATTCTCCACCACTTTATGTATCCAAATCAAGCTTCTTACAAAGTGATTCATCCTGGTTTGATTGGAACGACGAAGAAGCTGTGCTATTCCCAAACTGGGAAACTGGAATCACCTTATTTGAAAGTGGGATAACTTCTTCATCCCAACTCCTATGAGATTTATTCAACTTCCTGGTGATTCTCCACCACTTTATGTATCCAAATCAAGCTTCTTACAAAGTGATTCATCCTCGTTTGATTAGAACGACGAAGAAGCTGTGCTATTCCCAAACTGGGAAACTGGAATCACCTGATTTGAAAGTGGGATAACTTCTTCTTGCCAACTCCTATGAGATTTATTCAACTTCCTGGTGATTCTCCACAACTTTATGTATCCAAATCAAGCTTCTTACAAAGTGATTCATCCTGGTTTGATTTGAACGACGAAGAAGCTGTGCTATTCCCAAACTGGGAAACTGGAATCACCTGATTTGAAAGTGGGATAACTTCTTCATGCCAACTCCTATGAGATTTATTCAACTTCCTGGTGATTCTCCACCACTTTATGTATCCAAATCAAGCTTTTCACAAAGTGATTCATCCTGGTTTGATTGGAACGACGAAGAAGCTGTGCTATTCCCAAACTGGGAAACTGGAATCATCTGATTTGAAAGTGGGATAACTTCTTCATGCCAACTCCTATGAGATTTATTCAACTTCCTGGTGATTCTCCACCACTTTATGTATCCAAATCAAGCTTCTTACCAAGAGATTCATCCTGGTTTGATTGGAACGACGAAGAAGCTGTGTTATTCCCAAACTGGGAAACTGGAATCACCTGATTTGAAAGTGGGATAACTTCTTCATGCCAACTCCTATGAGATTTATTCAACTTCCTGGTGATTCTCCACCACTTTATGTATCCAAATCAATCTTCTTACAAAGTGATTCATCCTGTTTTGATTAGAACGACGAAGAAGCTGTGCTATTCCCAAACTGGGAAACTGGAATCACGTTATTTGAAAGTGGGACAACTTCTTCATGCCAACTCCTATTGTTGAGATGTGTTGAGGTATATGAGAAGGCATTGAGGAGTTAAGGACATGAGAAAGCAAAGGAGTGAAAGGAAAGGGATTGGAGAGTGAGCTAAGGAATGGTACGGACGGGCCATCCGTACACTGACCGTACCAAGGTGAAACTAGGACGGTAACTTCACCGAGTAACTCGTATGAACCGAGGTGAGGTTACACTCGACCAAAAGCTTATCCAGACGTTGGAGTGGATAAGGGAGGCGCGGCTTGACAGGTAGGACAGGCTGGCAAAGACTGGAAAGGAAGAGCATCTTGGACTTGGATCAGGAAGATGCCCAAACGTGTGAGGCCAGTCATTGGCCGGTTCAAACAAAAGCAAAGGCTCTTCCCTTGACTTCACATGCTTGTCTACTCTTGTGTTTCGAAAAACCCTAATGTCTAGGACTATATATAATGTAACCTCATCCATTAATAAAGATCAGACAGTTCTAAACAATCTTTCTCTTTACTCATTTCACTATGATTCTCCATTAGTCTCTAATCAGTCTCTTAATCCCTTATTCTCCTTCTCTAATCCTTTCTAAACTCAGATTATTCTTTACATTCCTAAATCTCATATGGTATCAGAGCCAGGTTGATTACAATCTGAGTTCGTGAGTGATTCTCTTAAGGATTCAAGTTTGAAACTTTAAGAGAACAAGTGAGTGTGTTTGAGAGTTCTTTAGATTTCAAAAGCTCAAGGTGTTTTGTGTGTGTCTTGGTGATCCGTGGGAGGTTCATTTGAAGACTCAAGACTGAATCTCTGTTCTAGAGAGCAGCGTGGGTTCTCAGTACAAGATCTAACCGGTTGTTCAAGCTGTAAACGTCAAGCTGTTCAAGATGGAGAGTGGTATGAAGATGAAGGTCGCGGTGACATTCAAAGGAAGCAACTACCTAGTCTGGTCTAGGATGGTGAAGACTGCTGTGGGAAGCAAGGGTTTGTGGAAGCATATCACATCTGGTGAGGCTCCAATGGCGATTACTCAAGGGGGTGACAAGGAGAGCCCCGCGGAGAGTGTTGTAGAGAAGTGGCAACAAGAAGACATGATGGTGATGTCAGTCCTTCATGCTTCTTTGGAGCCGGCTATCTTAGATGCTTATAGCTACTGTGAGACAGCCAAGGAGCTGTGGGATACTCTGAAGAAAGTGTATGGAAACACTTCCAACCTGAACCGAGTGTTTGAAGTCAAGAAGGCAATCAATGGGTTAACTCAAGATGACATGGAGTTCACTAAGCACTTGGGGAGGTTCAGGTCTCTTTGGTCTGAGTTGGAGATGCTGAGGCCAAGCACGGTTGATCCAGAACTTCTAAATGAGAGGCGTGAGCAGGATAAGGTCTTTGGGTTGCTGCTCACACTGAATGCAAGTTACAATGGTCTCATCCAGCACATGCTAAGGTCTGAGAAGCTACCTGATCATGAGGATGTGTGTGCTCAGATACAGAAGGAGCAGGGCTCAATGGGTTTGTTTGGAGGCAAGGGAGACTTATCTCTAGCAAATGCTGCGCAATCTGACCGAGAAGAGACTCCACAAGCCAACAAAGCTGGTTACAACAAGTATGAGGATAGGAAGTTCAATGGGAATTGTGATCATTGCAAGAAGCATGGACACAAGAAGAGTCAGTGCTGGATACTTCATCCCCACTTGAAGCCGGCTAAGTTCATGAAGGAGAGAGAGGCAAGAGCTCACATGACTGAAGGATCAAGCGGAGCAGGGCCATCTAACCGAGGAACGGAAGTGGAGAACCGTGAAGGAGATGGAAAGGCTTTGGTGACCTATACTGGAGCTATCAACCCCCGAGGCAATGATCAAGACTTCATCAGGAGATCCGAGATGGATGCACTCATCAAAATTCTCAAGGATAATGGTAACATTCATGGGTATTCATTTGGTGCATCTATGATTGCTAGAACTATAGAAATGACTCATAATGTGGCTGAAATTGCTAGGATTGATAGTAAGACTGGAATTGAGCATTGCATTGATAGAAATGCTAGGATGAATGCATATAGATCACCAATTAGTATCTGCCATAGTGCTAGCAATACATCCAAACCATTGATTATAGATTCTGGTGCATCTCATCATATGATTAGTGACACCAACCTGATTAAAGATATAGAACCTACTAATGGATGTGTGATGATTGCAAATGGAGATAAGATACCTATTAAAGGAATAGGAAATCTAAAACTATTTGATAAAAACACTAGAGCATTCTATATACCTGAATTCACTTCAAATTTGCTTTCAGTTAAGAAGTGCACTACTGATTTGAATTGCAATGTTATATTCAGTCCTAATGATGTGAAGTTTCAGGATATTGAGAGCAGCCAATTGATTGGAAAAGGAGTTACAAAGGGAGACTTATACATGCTTGAGAAGCTTGATCCTATTTCCAATTATAACTGCTCATTTACTTCTGCTTCTAGTTTGAATAAAAATGCATTGTGGCATGCTAGATTAGGACATCCCCATGAGAGGGCTTTAAACTTGATGTTACCAGGTGTTGTTTTTGAAAATAATAAGTGTGAAGCTTGCATCTTAGGCAAGCATTGTAAGAATGTGTTTCCAAGAACATCTACTGTTTATGAGAATTGTTTTGATTTGATTCATACTGATGTGTGGACTGCACCTAGCTTATCTAGAGATAATCATAAGTACTTTGTCACATTCATTGATGAAAAATCTAAATACACCTGGTTAACACTCATTCCATCAAAAGATAGGGTAATAGATGCATTTAAGAACTTTCAAGCTTATGTAACTAACCATTATCATGCTAAGATTAAAATTTTGAGATCAGATAATGGAGGAGAGTACACAAGCTATGCATTCAAGAGTCATCTAGATCATCATGGAATCCTCCATCAAACAAGCTGCCCCTACACGCCACAACAGAACGGTGTGGCTGAGAGGAAGAACAGACACTTGATGGAAGTGGCTCGGTCCCTAATGTTCCAAGCCAATGTACCCAAAAGATTTTGGAGTGATGCTGTATCCACTGCTTGTTACCTAATCAACCGAATGCCTACAAAAGTGTTGAAGGATCAAGCACCATTTGAAGTTCTGAACAACCGCAAGCCATCCTTGGAATACATGAGAGTGTTTGGATGTTTATGCTATGTTCTAGTACCAGGAGAGTTGAGGAACAAGCTTGAAGCAAGAAGCAGAAAAGCAATGTTCATTGGTTACTCAACAACTCAAAAGGGATACAAGTGTTATGATCCAGAAGCTAGAAGGGTACTTGTATCTAGAGATGTGAAGTTTATTGAAGAAAGAGGGTACTATGAAGAGAAGAATCAAGAAGAGTTGAGGGACCTCACATCAGATAAGGCAGGAGTCTTAAGGATTATTTTGGAAGGTCTCGGTATCAAGATGAACCAGGATCAGTCCACAAGAAGTGGAAGACAAGAAGAGAGCTCAACTGAACCAAGTAGAGCTACTCAAACACCTCACCTTGATCATGAGGGGGGAAGTGAACCTGAAACTCAAGAAAATGGCCAAGAAGGAGTCGGCTTGAGTGAAGAAGGAGAAGAGTTCAACTCAGGTTCTCATCATCAAGGTGAGCAAGACCAAGGAGATGAAGAACATCAGAGTGAAGCACAAGAACCGCATACACAAGCTGAGCCGGTTCAAGAGCAAGAACAACCAGTATTAAGGAGAAGCACAAGGCTGAGAAAGGATCCTTCCTCTTGGGTAAACACGCGAGTGTACTACAATGCCCAAGCTGTGGAGCATCCTTCTCAAGTTGTGTGTTCCTTTGCTCAATACCCTGAAGAACATTGTGCCTTCATGGTTAACTTGGATGAGAACTACATTCCAAGAAGCTATGAAGAAGCAATCATGGATAAAGAATGGAAGGAGTCAGTTGGAGCTGAGGCAGGAGCTATGATCAAGAATGATACATGGTATGAGAGTGAGTTACCAAAAGGGAAGAAGGCTGTGACTAGCAGATGGATATTCACAATCAAGTATAAGGCTGATGGAAAGATTGAGAGGAAGAAGTCAAGGCTAGTTGCAAGAGGTTTCACTCAAACTTATGGAGAAGATTACATAGAAACCTTTGCACCCGTAGCTAAACTATGAGATTAAGAGATCCTTAGAGTAAACAGAATAAAGAGAGTGTTTAGGAAGTGATTAAGAGAAGTTTGTGAAAGATTAGGAGACTAGATAGAGCCGTTAGTGTCTAAGAGAAAAGCATAGTGTCTAAGAGATTAGAGAGACTCAAACTGCATAATATTCATTAGGGTTGATGAGTTACAATATATAGAGAGAGCATACAAGGGTTTTCGAAATCAAGAGAAGACTAAAGCATGTGAGGTCAATCAGGAGAGGATAAGCTCATTTGGACTAGCCAATTAGCTTCTCCACATGCGCGGAGTATCTGGCATCTTGGACCGAGATGCTCTTGCCTTTCCAGCTGTTCCAGCCTGTCAAGGCGCGCTCTACCTTATCCCTAAACGGTCTGATGCCTCAAGGTAAGTTCCTTCCCTTTACCTTAGTTACCGTGTTACTTGGCTGATGCAAGGTAAGTCTTGGTCGATGCTGGATGGTACGGACTGTACGGCTTGTACGGCCTTGTACGGACGTCCGTACCATGCTCTCCCTAAACTCTCTCAAGCTTCCTCATCTCCTTTCCTCTTCAACTCCTTAGCTCTTCATACTATGAGATTTGAGAGCTCTGGCTGTGTATGTGTATGAGAAGCCATTAGAGGCAAAGAATAAGGTCTTGAACTAGTTGAATAAGAGGTCTGATGAAACTAGTATGAACTTGAATCAGAAACAAAGAGACTTAGAGAGATTAAGAGATTAGAGACTAAGAAAGGGGTAGATTAAGGGAATCTGATCAAGAACACACTTTTATATTTATGAAGGAGTTGGGGAAATCCCCCATACTCTCTTAAGAGAGCTAGACACGCCCATAAGGGTCTTTATATAGGTTTTACACTCTTGCAAACTCATAAACCTATATCTAATGGATAGAAATAACTTAAGAGGAATGGATGGTGAGGATGAGTTGGTCTTGTTGTGATCTGAGTGATGTGTGCTGATTGGATGAGCTAAGCTGGCTCACTTTAATTCAAACAAGGCTGTGCTGTGATTGGCTCTCCTTAGGCTCCTTTGTATCTGTCTACAGATCAGTCTAGGTGCATGGTCGTGGCTGCTCTTCCTTTACAGCAACAGCCAGCCTGTCCATGCCCCAAAGTAACCAATCAGCTCCACACAGCATCTTCTTGATTCCCTTTGACTAGATTCAAACCTTGGTGCCTCACATCCTGAATAGTGATCCAAATAGTGAATAGTCAACCTGAATAGTGACTAGTGATTCACTATTCACTTTTACACCAACTTGCCCAACCTTCTCCAATCTTACTGTGGTAACTTTCCAAAGTTACTGTGGTAACTTTGGAGTTACTGTCTGACCCAAATCTTCTCTAAATGGTGTCTAAGTCCCTCCTGGACTTAACCCTATCTTTGCACAAGCACCAACTCAACTCATCACTTTTGCTTCTCCACTTCTTCTCTTCAAGTTAACACTCCCCCTCAAGCTTGACTCTAGCTGATCCTAAGTCAAGCTTGGAACCTTGAAGAACTTCCTCATTAAAAACCTCACCAAGGAAAACCCTTTGGGACAAAACCTTGATGAGGGAAAAAGAGTAAAGCCTCCAAGGCCTAGGGATTGGCCAGTGAGTCTTTGTGCCTTACCAACAATGTAAGGGACACAAAGACTCTGGATCATGGCCTCTTCTTGTGATGCAAGGTTGATCACATCTTCCCTTGCTCATCACCCTTCATCTTGTACTCTTCTCACGGTCTGACCTTCTTCTAGCTTCATATGGAACCATCAGATCATACTCGCACCAAGAGTATCAAGAACTTGTGGAGCCTTGGCTGCTTCTCCTTCTAGAGTCTCCACCTAGTTCTAAAGCTTCATGATCGGATGGTTCAGTCTGTAGTATCAAGGCTGCTCTGCTTTGGCCGCCTTGGTGATTGCTTCACCATCCTCCATCTTGCTTCACAAACCAGTCTGCTCCTCTTCTTGATTAACCGCCAAGTGCTCTCATCAAGAAGCCTTCTCAACACTCCCCCTCAAGCTTGACCATGTGGAACAAGTCAAGCTTGGAAGGAGAGCTTCTTGATCATCCATCTTTGCTCACTGCTGTCCACCTTCGTAAACCAGCATCTTTGTGATCATTGAAGTCTTCTCAACACTCCCCCTCAAGCTTGACCATATGGAACAAGTCAAGCTTGGGAGAGCAGCTTCATGATCACACCATCAGACCCTTGCAGCACCTTCTGAACTCGCCATCTCCATGGAATGCTTGTGGAACCTTCAGCTCCCTCTTCAGACTGCTCACACTGGAAGCCGCCTTGATAGAGTAGCTCCATCATCTTCACACAGCCGAGAGTGCTCTGAACACTCCCTTGTTCTTCCCACAGCTGGATGACTCCTTTTCCATCAGTTGCTTGCCATGGTCTTCCTTCTTTGCTCACTTAACTCCCCTCCTCAAGCTTGGATAGAATGAGGGTCCAAGCTTGGAAGTGAGCAGCCGTGAGACTTCACTAACCAGTGGTACATAACCACTTCAGTAACCGCTCTCCATTGCTCATGACAATGGGCAATGCCTTCCTCTTTCTCTTGGATTGGTGAAGAACTAAGAACACTCCTTGTGCACCTGAAACACCACTCAACCTCCAGAGAAGATTAGACATAGGTGCATTGGGTCAGTCCTTGATTCCACATCAAGCTTGAACACCAATGTCTCACTAAAGCAATGCAAGATCAAACAAGACACCCAAGTTTCAAATCATTGCAAGCTTAGCTCTCTAAGTTCTAGTATGATCCTACAGATTCATTACAAGATACTTAGGCAATTTTTGACAGCTCCTTTACTCAGCATTTAGACATGAATCTAATGCTTCAATGTAAGACAGCCATTTGACAGTATGCACTAACCTTAATCAGTTTTAATTCATGAATGCAACAATACAATTCATCACACATTCATTTATAACTTAGGCTAAGCATTACTATCATCACTTAACATCAGACAATGCATTACTTTCAATCTGTTTTCAGTTCATGAGCTTCAAACTATATCATTTCACATTTAGCAAACTCATTACTTAACAGGAGCAAGCATTTTACTCTTTAAACACTAAACAAGCCTTTAAAGCATCCTGGGACAGATTCAACTAGTTATATTTAGCAATCACATTATCCTCAGGTTTTTCAATCTATACACATCACAATACACAACTCATCTTATCATCTGCTCATCATCAAGAAGGTTTTAAGAATCGTTTACCACAAGGAACCAGATTGGTTCCTTAACCTTTCATGAAACCGGCCATGCTTTGTTGGACTTGAGAGTGTGGATCGTCACCCACCTCCTTCACCTTCAGTTCATGGCCTCCATCTTGTACCATCAGCTTCAAAGACCCCTCCTTTCTTCATCTCCACTAGGCGCCAAGCTCTTGACACCATCTTCTTTGGAACCGGATGTGTTCTTCTCTTGGACAAGGCGCCTTGGTACAAGGATAGCTAGGCCTTGTCCATACACCTCTGCTTCCAAGGAGAATCACCATCAGGACAGGAAGAGAACAGGATGAGGAACCATGAGAACTCGCCAAGCTTCAGTCTTCTTCTTCATAATGAGCTGAACCGGATGGAGAGAGCTTCAATGGTTTGGATTTGAGCTGAGGAGAGAGCAGTGTGTTTGCGGAAGCTTCAGCTCAGGTTCTGATGAACCTGGCTCTGATACCATATGAGATTTGAGAGCTCTGGCTGTGTATGTGTATGAGAAGCCATTAGAGGCAAAGAATAAGGTCTTGAACTAGTTGAATAAGAGGTCTGATGAAACTAGTATGAACTTGAATCAGAAACAAAGAGACTTAGAGAGATTAAGAGATTAGAGACTAAGAAAGGGGTAGATTAAGGGAATCTGATCAAGAACACACTTTTATATTTATGAAGGAGTTGGGGAAATCCCCCATACTCTCTTAAGAGAGCTAGACACGCCCATAAGGGTCTTTATATAGGTTTTACACTCTTGCAAACTCATAAACCTATATCTAATGGATAGAAATAACTTAAGAGGAATGGATGGTGAGGATGAGTTGGTCTTGTTGTGATCTGAGTGATGTGTGCTGATTGGATGAGCTAAGCTGGCTCACTTTAATTCAAACAAGGCTGTGCTGTGATTGGCTCTCCTTAGGCTCCTTTGTATCTGTCTACAGATCAGTCTAGGTGCATGGTCGTGGCTGCTCTTCCTTTACAGCAACAGCCAGCCTGTCCATGCCCCAAAGTAACCAATCAGCTCCACACAGCATCTTCTTGATTCCCTTTGACTAGATTCAAACCTTGGTGCCTCACATCCTGAATAGTGATCCAAATAGTGAATAGTCAACCTGAATAGTGACTAGTGATTCACTATTCACTTTTACACCAACTTGCCCAACCTTCTCCAATCTTACTGTGGTAACTTTCCAAAGTTACTGTGGTAACTTTGGAGTTACTGTCTGACCCAAATCTTCTCTAAATGGTGTCTAAGTCCCTCCTGGACTTAACCCTATCTTTGCACAAGCACCAACTCAACTCATCACTTTTGCTTCTCCACTTCTTCTCTTCAAGTTAACACATACATATATATTCAGCTCAACTCAACACTCCCCCTCAAGCTTAGCTTTGTATAAGTCTAAGCTTGGACAGCCACAAGATCTTCCTCATTAAAAACCTCACCAAAGAAAACCCAATGGGATAAAACTTTGATGAGGGAAAAAGAGTAAAGACCTTGCAGCTAAGGGGATTAGCTCCTTCTCTTCCCAAGATCAATGAGGCCCAACCTGATGTGAATGGACTCCATTGTCTTCTGTCTTGCAGCCTTGGTGAACACATCCGCTAGCTGATCTTCACTCCTTGTGTAACATGGCAAGATCACCCCTAGCACAATCATCTGCCTCACCTTGTGACAATCAACTTCAATGTGCTTGGTCCTCTCATGAAACACCGAGTTGGATGCAATGTGGATGGCAGCTTGATTGTCACAATGCATTGTCATTGGAGTTGCTTGATCGATCTCCAAGTGCTTCAAGATGCCTTTGATCCATACCAACTCGTTGGTGAGCTTCAGCATGGCTCTATACTCGGCTTCTGCACTTGAACATGACACTACCTTCTGCTTCTTGCTCTTCCAAGTCACCAAGTTGCCTCCAATGAATGTGCAATAGCCTGTGGTTGATCTCCTGTCTGCTCTATCACCAGCCCAATCCGCATCACAATATCCCACCACTTCAGTGCTTCCATTGCAGCCCATCCATACTCCTTGATCAGGTGAGCCGTTGAGATACATCAAGATCCTCTCCACCATGTGCCAGTGATGTTCCTTAGGCACTTGCATGTGTTGACTCACCTGATTCACAGCAAAGCAGATGTCAGGTCTAGTTATAGTAAGATAAATCAATTTGCCAACTAGTTTTCTATAGAGTTTAGGATCCTGATAAGGTTTGCTGTCTTCAATCTCCCCCTCTCGTGGGACTTTGTAGCCATCCTCCATAGGCATCCTTGCTGTCTTGCCTCCATAAGCACCTGCACCTTTCAAAAGATCAAGTGTATATTTCCTTTGGGACATGAACAAACCTTCCTTGGATCTACATATCTCAATTCCAAGGAAGTATTTCATTTCTCCCAAGTCTTTAATCTCAAACATGGATTTAAGAAACTCCTTGGTTGCTATGATACCTTCCTTATCACTCCCTGTGATAATGATATCATCAACATACACAAGGAGAGCAATCATACCTGAGGGAGTCGTGAGAGTGAAGAGAGTGTGATCTAGTTCAGACTTCTTGAAGCCTCGGCCATTCAGAGTAGTGCTCAACTTGTTGTACCAAGCCCTTGGTGATTGCTTCAGTCCATAGATGGCTTTCTTCAATCTCAGTACATTCCCACTCTTTACTAAGTGTTCAAGGCCTGGAGGTGGATGCATATACACTTCATCCTCAAGTTCACCTTGTAGAAACGCATTCTTCACATCCATTTGCCATAACCCCCATCCAAGATTCACAGCCAAGCTTAGTACAATCCGGATTGTGTGGAGTTTAGCTACTGGTGCAAAGGTTTCTATGTAATCTTCTCCATAAGTTTGAGTGAACCCTCTTGCAACTAGTCTTGACTTCTTCCTCTCAACCTTTCCATCCGCTTTGTACTTGATTGTGAATATCCATCTACTAGTCACAGCCTTCTTCCCTTTTGGTAACTCACTCTCATACCATGTATCATTCTTGATCATCGCTCCTGCCTCATCTCCAACTGATTCCTTCCATTCTTTATCTTTCATTGCTTCTTCATAGCTTCTTGGGATGTGATTCTCATCCAAGTTTACCATGAACGCGCAATGTGCTTCTGGATATTGAGCAAAGGAGCACACGGCTTGAGAAGGATGCTCCACAGCTTGGGCATTGTAGTACACTCTCGTGTTTACCCAACTGGAAGGATCCTTCCTTATCCTTGTACTCCTTCTTAGTGGCTGCACAACTGGTTCTTCTTCCTGTTGTTCTTCTACCACTTCATCTTGAGAAGGTGTTTGTGTCACACCATGATCATGTCCATGACCATCCGAGCCTATGCTCTCTTCTCCTTCATTCTCTACTCCTCCTTCATCTTGGTTGGCCTCTTGCATAGGCTCCTCATGCTCCTCTCCTCCCTCATGATCAAGGTGGGATGGTGAACCAACTTCAGGAGGTGTAGTTGCGTGATTCCTCGGATCCTGGGATGTACTGATTCCAAGACCTTCAAGAATGATCCGCAAGGTGGTGGCCTTGTCTGATGTTAAGTCCTTCAGGTCTTCTTGATTCTTTTCTTCATAGTATCCTCTATCTTCCAAGAACTTCACATCTCTAGATACAAGAACTCTCCTTGCTATAGGATCATAGCATTTGTATCCTTTCTGTGTAGCTGAGTATCCTATGAACACAGCCTTAGTGCTTCTTGCTTCTAGCTTGTTGATCATCTCTCCTGGTTTGAGGACGAAGCATAGGCATCCAAAGACTCGCAAGTAATCAAGAGCTGGCTTGTACCTGTTCAGAACTTCAAATGGAGCCTTCTCATTCAGAACTTTGGTTGGAGTTCTGTTTATCAGGTAACAAGCAGTGGCAACCGCATCACTCCAAAATCTCTTTGGAACATTACTCTGAAACATAAGTGACCTTGCCACTTCCATGAGATGCCTATTCTTCCTCTCAGCCACTCCATTTTGCTGTGGAGTATAAGGACAGCTTGTTTGATGTAGAATCCCATGTTGTGATAGGTGTTGCTTGAATGCATGACTCGTGTACTCTCCTCCATTATCTGATCTCAAAATTTTAATCTTAGCATGATAATGGTTAGTTACATAAGTTTGAAAATTCCTAAATGCATCAAGTACCCTATCTTTGGTCTGAATTAAGGTTAACCAGGTGTATTTGGATTTTTCATCAATGAATGTGACAAAATACTTATAACTATCTCTAGATAAGCAAGGGGCAGTCCATACATCTGAATGAATTAGATCAAAGCAATTATCATAAACAGTAGTAGACTTTTGAAACACAGTTCTACAATGCTTGCCTAAAATGCAAGCTTCACAATCCTTATTCTCAAACACAACACCTGGTACCATTAAGTTCAAAGCTTTAACATGAGGGTGTCCTACTCTAGCATGCCACAATGCATTTTTATTCAACAAAGAAGCAGAAGTAAACGAGCAACTATAATCAGGAACAGAAGTGAGTTCTTCAAGCATATAGAGATCTCCCTTAGTCACCCCTTTCCCAATCAACCTGCTGCTCTCAATATCCTGAAACTTCACATCATTAGGACTAAAGATAACATTGCATTGTAAATCATTAGTACATTTCTTCACTGATAATAGGTTTGATGTGAATTCAGGCATGTAAAAAGCTCTAGATTCTTTGTTAAACAGCTTAAGCTTTCCTATTCCTCTAATGGGTATCTTATCCCCATTTGCTATCATCACATGCCCATGTGTAGGTTCTATATCCTTAATCAAGTTTTCATCACTTATCATATGATGTGATGCACCAGAATCAACAATCAATGGTTTACCTACTCGTTTAGCATTATGGCATAGATTACTAAGTGATGAATGCATCTTATCAGTTCTAGCAATGTAAGCATGCCTATACTCATTCCTAGCTTCTAACCGTTCTACTAGTTCTCTAATCAAGTGATCATCCTTATATGCAATCATAGAAGCTCCAAAGGAATAACCGTAAGTGTTACCGTTTTCCTTTAGCATTTTGAAGAGGGCATCAAGGTCTGATCTCTTGATGTAGTCATCATTGCTGCGGGAGCTTGAGGCGCCTGTGTAAGCCACCAGAGACTTCCCATTCCCATCATTGCCTCCAAGCCCATCCACTTCACTGATCTTGCTGGTGCCAGCTCCGCTTGAACCTTCAGTCACATTTGCCCTTCCCTCACGCTCCTTCATGAACTTGGCCGGCTTGAGGTGTGGGTGCAGTATCCAGCATTGGCTCTTCTTATGACCATGCTTCTTGCAATGATCACAGTTGCCATTGAACTTCCTGTCCTCGTACTTCCCGTGAGATGCCTTGTTTGCTTGTGGAGCCTCGGTTGAATCCTCATGAGCTGCTTGATTGGCAAGAGAGAGCTCCCCCTTACCTCCAAACAAACCCATGGATCCCTGCTCCCTTTGGATTTGTGCACACACCTCCTCAAGGTCCGGAAGCTTGTCTGACCTTAACATGTGCTGGATGAGCTGGGTGTAGGCCGGGTTCAGTGTGAGAAGCAGCCCAAAGACCTTGTCTTGCTCGCGCCTCTCATTCAGCTGATCTGGATCAGTTGTGCTCGGCCTCAGCATCTCCAGCTCTGACCATAAGGACCTGAACCTCCCCAAGTGCTTAGTGAACTCCATGTCCTCTTGTGCAAGACGGTTGATCGCTAGCTTCACTTCAAACACACGGCTGAGGTTGGAAGTGTTCCCATACACCTTCTTCAGCGTGTCCCACAGCTCCTTGGCTGATTCACAGTAGCTGTAGGCATCCAAGATAGCTGGGTCCAAGGATGCGTGTAGAACCGTCATCACCAGCATGTCTTCTTGTTGCCATTTCTCCACAGCCGCTTCATTGGAGACCTCTTCTTGATCTCCTCCCTGAGTAATGAGTTTCGGAGCCTCCCCTGTTGTGATGTGCCCCCACAAACCCTTACTTCCCACAGCAGTCTTCACCATCCGAGACCACACAAGGTAGTTGCTACCTTTGAAAGTAACCGCTACCTTCATCCTCATGTTCATCCCATGTTCCATCTTTGCTTGACTTGAAAACTTGGATCTTGGATTTCGTACACACCAACCTTGAGTCTAGAATCACGCAAACCAACAGAACGTAGCACAGCTTCAACTAGAACGGACCACAGCTTCAACACCTTCAAGACTACTCGCGTGTAGCTTCAAAGACGTTTAGCTTGTAACTCTCTAAAGATCAAACCCCAGATTCAAATGAACCTGGCTCTGATACCATATGAGATTAAGAGATCCTTAGAGTAAACAGAATAAAGAGAGTGTTTAGGAAGTGATTAAGAGAAGTTTGTGAAAGATTAGGAGACTAGATAGAGCCGTTTAGTGTCTAAGAGAAAAGCATAGTGTCTAAGAGATTAGAGAGACTCAAACTGCATAATCTTCATTAGGGTTGATGAGTTACAATATATAGAGAGAGCATACAAGGGTTTTCGAAATCAAGAGAAGACTAAAGCATGTGAGGTCAATCAGGAGAGGATAAGCTCATTTGGACTAGCCAATTAGCTTCTCCACATGCGCGGAGTATCTGGCATCTTGGACCGAGATGCTCTTGCCTTTCCAGCTGTTCCAGCCTGTCAAGGCGCGCTCTACCTTATCCCTAAACGGTCTGATGCCTCAAGGTAAGTTCCTTCCCTTTACCTTAGTTACCGTGTTACTTGGCTGATGCAAGGTAAGTCTTGGTCGATGCTGGATGGTACGGACTGTACGGCTTGTACGGCCTTGTACGGACGTCCGTACCATGCTCTCCCTAAACTCTCTCAAGCTTCCTCATCTCCTTTCCTCTTCAACTCCTTAGCTCTTCATACATATATATTCAGCTCAACTCAACATAAACTACACACAATCCGGATTGTATTAAGCTTGGCTGTGAATCTTGGATGGGGGTTATGGAAAATGGATGTGAAGAATGCATTCTTACAAGGTGAACTTGAGGATGAAGTATATATGCATCCACCTCCAGGCCTTGAACACTTAGTGAAGAGAGGGAATGTGTTGAGATTGAAGAAAGCTATCTATGGGCTGAAACAATCACCAAGAGCTTGGTACAACAAGCTGAGCACTACTCTCAATGGCCGAGGCTTCAAGAAGTCTGAACTAGATCACACTCTCTTCACACTCACGACTCCCTCAGGTATGATTGCACTCCTTGTGTATGTTGATGATATCATTATCACAGGAAGTGATAAGGAAGGTATCATAGCAACCAAGGAGTTCCTTAAATCCATGTTTGAGATTAAAGACTTGGGAGAAATGAAATACTTTCTTGGAATTGAGATATGTAGATCCAAGGAAGGTTTGTTCATGTCCCAAAGGAAGTATACACTTGATCTTTTGAAAGGTGCAGGTGCTTATGGAGGCAAGACAGCAAGGATGCCTATGGAGGATGGCTACAAAGTCCCACGAGAGGGGGAGATTGAAGACAGCAAACCTTATCAGGATCCTAAACTCTATAGAAAACTAGTTGGTAAATTGATTTACCTTACCATAACTAGACCTGACATTTGTTTTGCTGTGAATCAGGTAAGTCAACACATGCAACTGCCTAAGGAGCATCATTGGCGTATGGTGGAGAGAATCTTGATGTATCTCAACGGCTCACCTGATCAAGGAGTATGGATGGGTTGCAATGGGAGCACTGAAGTGGTTGGATACTGTGATGCGGATTGGGCTGGTGATAGAGCAGACAGGAGATCAACCACAGGCTATTGCACATTCATTGGAGGCAACTTGGTTACGTGGAAGAGTAAGAAGCAGAAGGTGGTCTCTTGCTCAAGTGCAGAAGCTGAGTATAGAGCTATGCTGAAGCTTACCAACGAGCTGGTTTGGATCAAAGGCATCTTGAAGCATTTGGAGATTGATCAAGCCACGCCTATGACAATGCATTGTGATAACCAAGCAGCTATCCACATTGCCTCCAACTCGGTGTTTCATGAGAGAACCAAGCACATTGAAGTTGATTGTCACAAGGTGAGGCAGATGATCATCCTAGGAGTCATCCTGCCATGCTACACTCGGAGTGAAGATCAGTTGGCTGATGTGTTCACTAAGGCTGCGAGACAAAAGACTATGGAGTCCATTCACATTAGATTGGGACTCATAGATCTTGGGAAGAGAAGGAGCTGATCCCCTAAGTCATGAGGTCTTTACTCTTTTTCCGTCATCAAAGTTTTGTCCCAATGGGTTTTCTTTGGTGAGGTTTTTAATGAGGAAGATCTCATGGCTGTCCAAGCTTAGACTATCACAAAGCTAAGCTTGAGGGGGAGTGTTGAGATGTGTTGAGGTATATGAGAAGACATTGAGGAGTTAAGGACATGAGAAAGCAAAGGAGTGAAAGGAAAGGGATTGGAGAGTGAGCTAAGGAATGGTACGGACGGGCCATCCGTACACTGACCGTACCAAGGTGAAACTAGGACGGTAACTTCACCGAGTAACTCGTATGAACCGAGGTGAAGTTACACTCGACCAAAAGCTTATCCAGACGTTGGAGTGGATAAGGGAGGCGCGGCTTGACAGGTAGGACAGGCTGGCAAAGGCTGGAAAGGAAGAGCATCTTGGACTTGGATCAGGAAGATGCCCAAACGTGTGAGGCCAGTCATTGGCCGGTTCAAACAAAAGCAAAGGCTCTTCCCTTGACTTCACATGCTTGTCTACTCTTGTGTTTCGAAAAACCCTAATGTCTAGGACTATATATAATGTAACCTCATCATTAATAAAGATCAGACAGTTCTAAACAATCTTTCTCTTTACTCATTTCACTATGATTCTCCATTAGTCTCTAATCAGTCTCTTAATCTCTTATTCTCCTTCTCTAATCCTTTCTAAACTCAGATTATTCTTTACATTCCTAAATCTCATACCTATGAGATTTATTCAACTTCCTGGTGATTCTCCACCACTTTATGTATCCAAATCAAGCTTCTTACAAAGTGATTCATCCTGGTTTGATTGGAACGACGAAGAAGCTGTGCTATTCCCAAACTGGGAAACTGGAATCACCTGATTTGAAAGTGGGATAACTTCTTCATGCCAACTCCTATGAGATTTATTCAACTTCCTGGTGATTCTCCACCACTTTATGTATCCAAATCAAGCTTCTCACAAAGTGATTCATCCTGGTTTGATTGGAACGACGAAGAAGCTGTGCTATTCCCAAACTGGGAAACTGGAATCACCTGATTTGAAAGTGGGATAACTTCTTCTTGCCAACTCCTATGAGATTTATTCAACTTCCTGGTGATTCTCCACCACTTTATGTATCCAAATCAAGCTTCTTACAAAGTGATTCATCCTGTTTGATTGGAACGACGAAGAAGCTGTGCTATTCCCAAACTGGGAAACTGGAATCACCTGATTTGAAAGTGGGATAACTTCTTCATGCCAACTCCTATGAGATTTATTCAACTTCCTGGTGATTCTCCACCACTTTATGTATCCAAATCAAGCTTTTCACAAAGTGATTCATCCTGGTTTGATTGGAACGACGAAGAAGCTGTGCTATTCCCAAACTGGGAAACTGGAATCACCTGATTTGAAAGTGGGATAACTTCTTCATGCCAACTCCTATGAGATTTATTCAACTTCCTGGTGATTCTCCACCACTTTATGTATCCAAATCAAGCTTCTTACAAAGAGATTCATCCTGGTTTGATTGGAACGACGAAGAAGCTGTGCTATTCCCAAACTGGGAAACTGGAATCACCTGATTTGAAAGTGGGATAACTTCTTCATGCCAACTCCTATGAGATTTATTCAACTTCCTGGTGATTCTCCACCACTTTATGTATCCAAATCAAGCTTTTCACAAAGTGATTCATCCTGGTTTGATTGGAACGACGAAGAAGCTGTGCTATTCCCAAACTGGAAACTGGAATCACCTGATTTGAAAGTGGGATAACTTCTTCATGCCAACTCCTATGAGATTTATTCAACTTCCTGGTGATTCTCCACCACTTTATGTATCCAAATCAAGCTTCTCACAAAGTGATTCATCCTGGTTTGATTGGAACGACGAAGAAGCTGTGCTATTCCCAAACTGGGAAACTGGAATCACCTGATTTGAAAGTGGGATAACTTCTTCATGCCAACTCCTATGAGATTTATTCAACTTCCTGGTGATTCTCCACCACTTTATGTATCCAAATCAAGCTTCTTACAAAGTGATTCATCCTGGTTTGATTGGAACGACGAAGAAGCTGTGCTATTCCCAAACTGGGAAACTGGAATCACCTGATTTGAAAGTGGGATAACTTCTTCATGCCAACTCCTATGAGATTTATTCAACTTCCTGGTGATTCTCCACCACTTTATGTATCCAAATCAAGCTTTTCACAAAGTGATTCATCCTGGTTTGATTGGAACGACGAAGAAGCTGTGCTATTCCCAAACTGGGAAACTGGAATCACCTGATTTGAAAGTGGGATAACTTCTTCATGCCAACTCCTATGAGATTTATTCAACTTCCTGGTGATTCTCCACCACTTTATGTATCCAAATCAAGCTTTTCACAAAGTGATTCATCCTGGTTTGATTGGAACGACGAAGAAGCTGTGCTATTCCCAAACTGGGAAACTGGAATCACCTGATTTGAAAGTGGGATAACTTCTTCATGCCAACTCCTATGAGATTTATTCAACTTCCTGGTGATTCTCCACCACTTTATGTATCCAAATCAAGCTTTTCACAAAGTGATTCATCCTGGTTTGATTGGAACGACGAAGAAGCTGTGCTATTCCCAAACTGGGAAACTGGAATCACCTGATTTGAAAGTGGGATAACTTCTTCATGCCAACTCCTATGAGATTTATTCAACTTCCTGGTGATTCTCCACCACTTTATGTATCCAAATCAAGCTTTTCACAAAGTGATTCATCCTGGTTTGATTGGAACGACGAAGAAGCTGTGCTATTCCCAAACTGGGAAACTGGAATCACCTGATTTGAAAGTGGGATAACTTCTTCATGCCAACTCCTATGAGATTTATTCAACTTCCTGGTGATTCTCCACCACTTTATGTATCCAAATCAAGCTTCTTACAAAGTGATTCATCCTGGTTTGATTGGAACGACGAAGAAGCTGTGCTATTCCCAAACTGGGAAACTGGAATCACCTGATTTGAAAGTGGGATAACTTCTTCATGCCAACTCCTATGAGATTTATTCAACTTCCTGGTGATTCTCCACCACTTTATGTATCCAAATCAAGCTTTTCACAAAGTGATTCATCCTGGTTTGATTGGAACGACGAAGAAGCTGTGCTATTCCCAAACTGGGAAACTGGAATCACCTGATTTGAAAGTGGGATAACTTCTTCATGCCAACTCCTATGAGATTTATTCAACTTCCTGGTGATTCTCCACCACTTTATGTATCCAAATCAAGCTTCTCACAAAGTGATTCATCCTGGTTTGATTGGAACGACGAAGAAGCTGTGCTATTCCCAAACTGGGAAACTGGAATCACCTGATTTGAAAGTGGGATAACTTCTTCATGCCAACTCCTATGAGATTTATTCAACTTCCTGGTGATTCTCCACCACTTTATGTATCCAAATCAAGCTTCTTACAAAGTGATTCATCCTGGTTTGATTGGAACGACGAAGAAGCTGTGCTATTCCCAAACTGGGAAACTGGAATCACCTGATTTGAAAGTGGGATAACTTCTTCATGCCAACTCCTATGAGATTTATTCAACTTCCTGGTGATTCTCCACCACTTTATGTATCCAAATCAAGCTTCTCACAAAGTGATTCATCCTGGTTTGATTGGAACGACGAAGAAGCTGTGCTATTCCCAAACTGGGAAACTGGAATCACCTGATTTGAAAGTGGGATAACTTCTTCATGCCAACTCCTATGAGATTTATTCAACTTCCTGGTGATTCTCCACCACTTTATGTATCCAAATCAAGCTTCTTACAAAGTGATTCATCCTGGTTTGATTGGAACGACGAAGAAGCTGTGCTATTCCCAAACTGGGAAACTGGAATCACCTGATTTGAAAGTGGGATAACTTCTTCATGCCAACTCCTATGAGATTTATTCAACTTCCTGGTGATTCTCCACCACTTTATGTATCCAAATCAAGCTTCTTACAAAGTGATTCATCCTGGTTTGATTGGAACGACGAAGAAGCTGTGCTATTCCCAAACTGGGAAACTGGAATCACCTGATTTGAAAGTGGGATAACTTCTTCATGCCAACTCCTATGAGATTTATTCAACTTCCTGGTGATTCTCCACCACTTTATGTATCCAAATCAAGCTTTTCACAAAGTGATTCATCCTGGTTTGATTGGAACGACGAAGAAGCTGTGCTATTCCCAAACTGGGAAACTGGAATCACCTGATTTGAAAGTGGGATAACTTCTTCATGCCAACTCCTATGAGATTTATTCAACTTCCTGGTGATTCTCCACCACTTTATGTATCCAAATCAAGCTTCTTACAAAGTGATTCATCCTGGTTTGATTGGAACGACGAAGAAGCTGTGCTATTCCCAAACTGGGAAACTGGAATCACCTGATTTGAAAGTGGGATAACTTCTTCATGCCAACTCCTATGAGATTTATTCAACTTCCTGGTGATTCTCCACCACTTTATGTATCCAAATCAAGCTTCTTACAAAGTGATTCATCCTGGTTTGATTGGAACGACGAAGAAGCTGTGCTATTCCCAAACTGGGAAACTGGAATCACCTGATTTGAAAGTGGGATAACTTCTTCATGCCAACTCCTATGAGATTTATTCAACTTCCTGGTGATTCTCCACCACTTTATGTATCCAAATCAAGCTTCTTACAAAGTGATTCATCCTGGTTTGATTGGAACGACGAAGAAGCTGTGCTATTCCCAAACTGGGAAACTGGAATCACCTGATTTGAAAGTGGGATAACTTCTTCATGCCAACTCCTATGAGATTTATTCAACTTCCTGGTGATTCTCCACCACTTTATGTATCCAAATCAAGCTTCTTACAAAGTGATTCATCCTGGTTTGATTGGAACGACGAAGAAGCTGTGCTATTCCCAAACTGGGAAACTGGAATCACCTGATTTGAAAGTGGGATAACTTCTTCATGCCAACTCCTATGAGATTTATTCAACTTCCTGGTGATTCTCCACCACTTTATGTATCCAAATCAAGCTTTTCACAAAGTGATTCATCCTGGTTTGATTGGAACGACGAAGAAGCTGTGCTATTCCCAAACTGGGAAACTGGAATCACCTGATTTGAAAGTGGGATAACTTCTTCATGCCAACTCCTATGAGATTTATTCAACTTCCTGGTGATTCTCCACCACTTTATGTATCCAAATCAAGCTTCTTACAAAGTGATTCATCCTGGTTTGATTGGAACGACGAAGAAGCTGTGCTATTCCCAAACTGGGAAACTGGAATCACCTGATTTGAAAGTGGGATAACTTCTTCATCCCAACTCCTATGAGATTTATTCAACTTCCTGGTGATTCTCCACCACTTTATGTATCCAAATCAAGCTTCTTACAAAGTGATTCATCCTGGTTTGATTGGAACGACGAAGAAGCTGTGCTATTCCCAAACTGGGAAACTGGAATCACCTGATTTGAAAGTGGGATAACTTCTTCATGCCAACTCCTATGAGATTTATTCAACTTCCTGGTGATTCTCCACCACTTTATGTATCCAAATCAAGCTTCTTACAAAGTGATTCATCCTGGTTTGATTGGAACGACGAAGAAGCTGTGCTATTCCCAAACTGGGAAACTGGAATCACCTGATTTGAAAGTGGGATAACTTCTTCATGCCAACTCCTATGAGATTTATTCAACTTCCTGGTGATTCTCCACCACTTTATGTATCCAAATCAAGCTTCTCACAAAGTGATTCATCCTGGTTTGATTGGAACGACGAAGAAGCTGTGCTATTCCCAAACTGGGAAACTGGAATCACCTGATTTGAAAGTGGGATAACTTCTTCATGCCAACTCCTATGAGATTTATTCAACTTCCTGGTGATTCTCCACCACTTTATGTATCCAAATCAAGCTTCTTACAAAGTGATTCATCCTGGTTTGATTGGAACGACGAAGAAGCTGTGCTATTCCCAAACTGGGAAACTGGAATCACCTGATTTGAAAGTGGGATAACTTCTTCATCCCAACTCCTATGAGATTTATTCAACTTCCTGGTGATTCTCCACCACTTTATGTATCCAAATCAAGCTTCTTACAAAGTGATTCATCCTGGTTTGATTGGAACGACGAAGAAGCTGTGCTATTCCCAAACTGGGAAACTGGAATCACCTGATTTGAAAGTGGGATAACTTCTTCATGCCAACTCCTATGAGATTTATTCAACTTCCTGGTGATTCTCCACCACTTTATGTATCCAAATCAAGCTTCTTACAAAGTGATTCATCCTGGTTTGATTGGAACGACGAAGAAGCTGTGCTATTCCCAAACTGGGAAACTGGAATCACCTGATTTGAAAGTGGGATAACTTCTTCATGCCAACTCCTATGAGATTTATTCAACTTCCTGGTGATTCTCCACCACTTTATGTATCCAAATCAAGCTTCTTACAAAGTGATTCATCCTGGTTTGATTGGAACGACGAAGAAGCTGTGCTATTCCCAAACTGGGAAACTGGAATCACCTGATTTGAAAGTGGGATAACTTCTTCATGCCAACTCCTATGAGATTTATTCAACTTCCTGGTGATTCTCCACCACTTTATGTATCCAAATCAAGCTTCTTACAAAGTGATTCATCCTGGTTTGATTGGAACGACGAAGAAGCTGTGCTATTCCCAAACTGGGAAACTGGAATCACCTGATTTGAAAGTGGGATAACTTCTTCATGCCAACTCCTATGAGATTTATTCAACTTCCTGGTGATTCTCCACCACTTTATGTATCCAAATCAAGCTTCTCACAAAGTGATTCATCCTGGTTTGATTGGAACGACGAAGAAGCTGTGCTATTCCCAAACTGGGAAACTGGAATCACCTGATTTGAAAGTGGGATAACTTCTTCATGCCAACTCCTATGAGATTTATTCAACTTCCTGGTGATTCTCCACCACTTTATGTATCCAAATCAAGCTTCTTACAAAGTGATTCATCCTGGTTTGATTGGAACGACGAAGAAGCTGTGCTATTCCCAAACTGGGAAACTGGAATCACCTGATTTGAAAGTGGGATAACTTCTTCATGCCAACTCCTATGAGATTTATTCAACTTCCTGGTGATTCTCCACCACTTTATGTATCCAAATCAAGCTTTTCACAAAGTGATTCATCCTGGTTTGATTGGAACGACGAAGAAGCTGTGCTATTCCCAAACTGGGAAACTGGAATCACCTGATTTGAAAGTGGGATAACTTCTTCATGCCAACTCCTATGAGATTTATTCAACTTCCTGGTGATTCTCCACCACTTTATGTATCCAAATCAAGCTTCTTACAAAGTGATTCATCCTGGTTTGATTGGAACGACGAAGAAGCTGTGCTATTCCCAAACTGGGAAACTGGAATCACCTGATTTGAAAGTGGGATAACTTCTTCATGCCAACTCCTATGAGATTTATTCAACTTCCTGGTGATTCTCCACCACTTTATGTATCCAAATCAAGCTTCTTACAAAGTGATTCATCCTGGTTTGATTGGAACGACGAAGAAGCTGTGCTATTCCCAAACTGGGAAACTGGAATCACCTGATTTGAAAGTGGGATAACTTCTTCATGCCAACTCCTATGAGATTTATTCAACTTCCTGGTGATTCTCCACCACTTTATGTATCCAAATCAAGCTTCTTACAAAGTGATTCATCCTGGTTTGATTGGAACGACGAAGAAGCTGTGCTATTCCCAAACTGGGAAACTGGAATCACCTGATTTGAAAGTGGGATAACTTCTTCATGCCAACTCCTATGAGATTTATTCAACTTCCTGGTGATTCTCCACCACTTTATGTATCCAAATCAAGCTTTCACAAAGTGATTCATCCTGGTTTGATTGGAACGACGAAGAAGCTGTGCTATTCCCAAACTGGGAAACTGGAATCACCTGATTTGAAAGTGGGATAACTTCTTCATGCCAACTCCTATGAGATTTATTCAACTTCCTGGTGATTCTCCACCACTTTATGTATCCAAATCAAGCTTCTTACAAAGTGATTCATCCTGGTTTGATTGGAACGACGAAGAAGCTGTGCTATTCCCAAACTGGGAAACTGGAATCACCTGATTTGAAAGTGGGATAACTTCTTCATGCCAACTCCTATGAGATTTATTCAACTTCCTGGTGATTCTCCACCACTTTATGTATCCAAATCAAGCTTCTTACAAAGTGATTCATCCTGGTTTGATTGGAACGACGAAGAAGCTGTGCTATTCCCAAACTGGGAAACT
The DNA here is from genome assembly GCF_020379485.1 of Brassica napus. NCBI lineage: Eukaryota > Viridiplantae > Streptophyta > Magnoliopsida > Brassicales > Brassicaceae > Brassica > Brassica napus. The sequence continues at coordinate 4,605 of NW_026016954.1, read as the reverse complement.
GGAATCACCTGATTTGAAAGTGGGATAACTTCTTCATGCCAACTCCTATGAGATTTATTCAACTTCCTGGTGATTCTCCACCACTTTATGTATCCAAATCAAGCTTCTCACAAAGTGATTCATCCTGGTTTGATTGGAACGACGAAGAAGCTGTGCTATTCCCAAACTGGGAAACTGGAATCACCTGATTTGAAAGTGGGATAACTTCTTCATGCCAACTCCTATGAGATTTATTCAACTTCCTGGTGATTCTCCACCACTTTATGTATCCAAATCAAGCTTCTTACAAAGTGATTCATCCTGGTTTGATTGGAACGACGAAGAAGCTGTGCTATTCCCAAACTGGGAAACTGGAATCACCTGATTTGAAAGTGGGATAACTTCTTCATCCCAACTCCTATGAGATTTATTCAACTTCCTGGTGATTCTCCACCACTTTATGTATCCAAATCAAGCTTCTTACAAAGTGATTCATCCTGGTTTGATTGGAACGACGAAGAAGCTGTGCTATTCCCAAACTGGGAAACTGGAATCACCTGATTTGAAAGTGGGATAACTTCTTCATGCCAACTCCTATGAGATTTATTCAACTTCCTGGTGATTCTCCACCACTTTATGTATCCAAATCAAGCTTCTTACAAAGTGATTCATCCTGGTTTGATTGGAACGACGAAGAAGCTGTGCTATTCCCAAACTGGGAAACTGGAATCACCTGATTTGAAAGTGGGATAACTTCTTCATGCCAACTCCTATGAGATTTATTCAACTTCCTGGTGATTCTCCACCACTTTATGTATCCAAATCAAGCTTTTCACAAAGTGATTCATCCTGGTTTGATTGGAACGACGAAGAAGCTGTGCTATTCCCAAACTGGGAAACTGGAATCACCTGATTTGAAAGTGGGATAACTTCTTCATGCCAACTCCTATGAGATTTATTCAACTTCCTGGTGATTCTCCACCACTTTATGTATCCAAATCAAGCTTCTTACAAAGTGATTCATCCTGGTTTGATTGGAACGACGAAGAAGCTGTGCTATTCCCAAACTGGGAAACTGGAATCACCTGATTTGAAAGTGGGATAACTTCTTCATGCCAACTCCTATGAGATTTATTCAACTTCCTGGTGATTCTCCACCACTTTATGTATCCAAATCAAGCTTCTTACAAAGTGATTCATCCTGGTTTGATTGGAACGACGAAGAAGCTGTGCTATTCCCAAACTGGGAAACTGGAATCACCTGATTTGAAAGTGGGATAACTTCTTCATGCCAACTCCTATTGTTAGATGTGTTGAGGTATATGAGAAGGCATTGAGGAGTTAAGGACATAGAAGCAAAGGAGTGAAAGGAAAGGGATTGGAGAGTGAGCTAAGGAATGGTACGGACGGGCCATCCGTACACTGACCGTACCAAGGTGAAACTAGGACGGTAACTTCACCGAGTAACTCGTATGAACCGAGTGAGGTTACACTCGACAAAAGCTTATCCAGACGTTGGAGTGGAAGGGAGGCGCGGCTTGACAGGTAGGACAGGCTGGCAAAGACTGGAAGGAAGAGCATCTTGGACTTGGATCAGGAAGATGCCCAAACGTGTGAGGCCAGTCATTGGCCGGTTCAACAAAAGCAAAGGCTCTTCCCTTGACTTCACATGCTTTCTACTCTTGTGTTTCGAAAAACCCTAATGTCTAGGACTATATATAATGTAACCTCATCCATTAATAAAGATCATACAGTTCTAAACAATCTTCTCTTTACTCATTTCACTATGATTCTCCATTAGTCTCTAATCAGTCTCTTATCCCTTATTCTCCTTCTCTAATCCTTTCTAAACTCAGATTATTCTTTACATTCCTAAATCTCATATGGTATCAGAGCCAGGTTGATTACAATCTGAGTTCGTGAGTGATTCTCTTAAGGATTCAAGTTTGAAACTTTAAGAGAACAAGTGAGTGTGTTTGAGAGTTCTTTAGATTCAAAAGCTCAAGGTGTTTTGTGTGTGTCTTGGTGATCCGTGGGAGGTTCATTTGAAGACTCAAGACTGATCTCTGTTCTAGAGAGCAGCGTGGGTTCTCAGTACAAGATCTAACCGGTTGTTCAAGCTGTAAACGTCAAGCTGTTCAAGATGGAGAGTGGTATGAAGATGAAGGTCGCGGTGACATTCAAAGGAAGCAACTACCTAGTCTGGTCTAGGATGGTGAAGACTGCTGTGGGAAGCAAGGGTTTGTGGAAGCATATCACATCTGGTGAGGCTCCAATGGCGATTACTCAGGGGTGACAAGGAGAGCCCCGCGGAGAGTGTTGTAGAGAAGTGGCAACAAGAAGACATGATGGTGATGTCAGTCCTTCATGCTTCTTTGGAGCCGGCTATCTTAGATGCTTATAGCTACTGTGAGACAGCCAAGGAGCTGTGGGATACTCTGAAGAAGTGTATGGAAACACTTCCAACCTGAACCGAGTGTTTGAAGTCAAGAAGGCAATCAATGGGTTAACTCAAGATGACATGGAGTTCACTAAGCACTTGGGGAGGTTCAGGTCTCTTTGGTCTGAGTTGGAGATGCTGAGGCCAAGCACGGTTGATCCAGAACTTCTAAATGAGAGGCGTGAGCAGGACAAGGTCTTTGGGTTGCTGCTCACACTGAATGCAAGTTACAATGGTCTCATCCAGCACATGCTAAGGTCTGAGAAGCTACCTGATCATGAGGATGTGTGTGCTCAGATACAGAAGGAGCAGGGCTCAATGGGTTTGTTTGGAGGCAAGGGAGACTTATCTCTGCAAATGCTGCGCAATCTGACCGAGAAGAGACTCCACAAGCAACAAAGCTGGTTACAACAAGTATGAGGATAGGAAGTTCAATGGGAATTGTGATCATTGCAAGAAGCATGGACACAAGAAGAGTCAGTGCTGGATACTTCATCCCCACTTGAAGCCGGCTAAGTTCATGAAGGAGAGAGAGGCAAGAGCTCACATGACTGAAGGATCAAGCGGAGCAGGGCCATCTACCGAGGAACGGAAGTGGAGAACCGTGAAGGAGATGGAAAGGCTTTGGTGACCTATACTGGAGCTATCAACCCCCGAGCAATGATCAAGACTTCATCAGGAGATCCGAGATGGATGCACTCATCAAAATTCTCAAGGATAATGGTAACATTCATGGGTATTCATTTGGTGCATCTATGATTGCTAGAACTATAGAAATGACTCATAATGTGGCTGAAATTGCTAGGATTGATAGTAAGACTGGAATTGAGCATTGCATTGATAGAAATGCTAGGATGAATGCATATAGATCACCAATTAGTATCTGCCATAGTGCTAGCAATACATCCAAACCATTGATTATAGATTCTGGTGCATCTCATCATATGATTAGTGACACCAACCTGATTAAAGATATAGAACCTACAATGGATGTGTGATGATTGCAAATGGAGATAAGATACCTATTAAGGAATAGGAAATCTAAAACTATTTGATAAAAACACTAGAGCATTCTATATACCTGAATTCACTTCAAATTTGCTTTCAGTTAAGAAGTGCACTACTGATTTGAATTGCAATGTTATATTCAGTCCTAATGATGTGAAGTTTCAGGATATTGAGAGCAGCCAATTGATTGGAAAAGGAGTTACAAAGGGAGACTTATACATGCTTGAGAAGCTTGATCCTATTTCCAATTATAACTGCTCATTTACTTCTGCTTCTAGTTTGAATAAAAATGCATTGTGGCATGCTAGATTAGGACATCCCCATGAGAGGGCTTTAAACTTGATGTTACCAGGTGTTGTTTTTGAAAATAATAAGTGTGAAGCTTGCATCTTAGGCAAGCATTGTAAGAATGTGTTTCCAAGAACATCTACTGTTTATGAGAATTGTTTTGATTTGATTCATACTGATGTGTGGACTGCACCTAGCTTATCTAGAGATAATCATAAGTACTTTGTCACATTCATTGATGAAAAATCTAAATACACCTGGTTAACACTCATTCCATCAAAAGATAGGGTAATAGATGCATTTAAGAACTTTCAAGCTTATGTAACTAACCATTATCATGCTAAGATTAAAATTTTGAGATCAGATAATGGAGGAGAGTACACAAGCTATGCATTCAAGAGTCATCTAGATCATCATGGAATCCTCCATCAAACAAGCTGCCCCTACACGCCACACAGAACGGTGTGGCTGAGAGGAAGAACAACACTTGATGGAAGTGGCTCGGTCCCTAATGTTCCAAAAATGTACCCAAAAGATTTTGGAGTGATGCTGTATCCACTGCTTGTTACCTAATCAACCGAATGCCTACAAAAGTGTTGAAGGATCAAGCACCATTTGAAGTTCTGAACAACCAAAGCCATCCTTGGAATACATGAGAGTGTTTGGATGTTTATGCTATGTTCTAGTACCAGGAGAGTTGAGGAACAAGCTTGAAGCAAGAAGCAGAAAAGCAAGTTCATTGGTTACTCAACAACTCAAAGGGATACAAGTGTTATGATCCAGAAGCTAGAAGGGTACTTGTATCTAGAGATGTGAAGTTTATTGAAGAAAGAGGGTACTATGAAAGAAGAATCAAGAAGAGTTGAGGGACCTCACATCAATAAGGCAAC